>NC_035437.2:43052499-43277807 GCF_002127325.2 Helianthus annuus
CCCAAGCTCGGCCAGAGGCGGTTTGGAACTTAAGTTTAACGTTTAACCCGAAATCGGTATATCTCTTGGTAGAACCCGAATCTTGCACCATGTGTTTGTTTAGAATGGTTTATAAATCGGTTCAAGCTTCGTTTTCACCGGTTTGAGTGTAAAAGAGTTGAAAGATAGATGAAAACCCATCTTCCAATCCTTTTCCACCGTGAAATGTTAAGATCTTTGGTAGATTTTAGGTTATTTATGTGGAAATCGGTTAGATCTAAGCTATTCATGGTGGAATGATGTCAAAACTTAGTGTTCTTGAAGAACACATGATGACATCACCCAAGAACACCTAGATCTTGGTGATTTCATGGATGAAATCCAAGTTTTGAAAGATAGAAAGATGTAGAATCGATTAATGAACAAAAACGTACAAGGATTAGAGCGAAATACTTACCGGTTTGAGAGAAATCTGAGATTTAGTGAGAAGAAGAGGCTGGTCGGTCAGAGCTTTCCAAAAGTGGAAAGTTTGACAAGGACAGCCCTATTTATAGGCTTCCAAAAGAGGAAAGGGTCAGCTGATCGAACAGCATCCCTGATCGAGCGGCTGCCCGATCGAACAGCCTGTTCGATCGGCTAGCCTGTTCGATCAGGTTGCCCTGTTCGATCGGCTTGCCTGGTTTTGAGTGTTTCGCGACGATTTTTGATATTTCGACTTCGATGAACGATGATTTGAGAATGATAGAATTCCTAATCAAATTACTTTTAGTCTCAACTACTATATCTAACATACAAGCATCCTTACGACCATTTCGGGTTCGATTTCCATTGAGTTTGATTCACCTTTGAGTCTTGATTGATTTGATTGATTCACCACACACTTTAACATAAAAGTAAACATGCACAAGTAACACATAAGGCACACACACACGTATAAAAGTACTAAAATCCCCACACTAGAGTTTGATGATTGATTTGACTAGCTTGATTATTGATTGACTAGCTTTATTGCATTGTTACTTCCTATCATTCACAGTCGGTCGTTGATTCACAGTTCGATTATCGGCCGATTAGTTTGATGATACAACACTTACTCCAAATAATATGAAAATCAAAATGAAACTAAAATGAAATTAATCTTTATTGATCTTTAATTCCAATAACAGTCAACTCTTGACTTTGACTTTGACTTTTGGGAAACACGGGGTGTTACAGTCTCCCCTCCTTTAGGGAATTTCGTCCCGAAATTAGGCCGAGAACCGTACATCGCCGTGTAATTTTACCAATTTGATGCTTCAGATCTATCTGAACAACTGCGGGTACTTGGCCTTCATGTCACTTTCGAGTTCCCAAGTGAACTCCGCGCCTCGTTTGCCTTCCCATCGTACTTTTACAATAGGAATGCGAGAGCGTCTGAGTTGCTTGGTCTGTCGGTCCATGATTTCGACAGGCTTTTCCACGAAGTGTAGCGTCTCATTGACCTGAAGATCGTCGAGTGGTATTATTGCGTCGTGGTCGGCTACGCATTTTCGAAGGTTTGAAATATGGAAAGTCGGGTGGACATTGCTGAGTTCCTCCGGTAATTCGAGTTTGTAGGCAACCTTACCGATCCTTTCCAGAATCTTAAAAGGTCCAACAAATCGAGGCGCAAGTTTCCCTCTTTTGCCGAATCGGACTACTCCCTTCCAAGGTGATACCTTTAGGAGTACGTAGTCGCCAACTGCAAATTCGCGGGGCTTGCGTCGTTTATCGGCGTACATCTTTTGTCTGTCCCGGGCCTTCACCAAGTTTTCCCTTAATCTTTATTGATCTTTAATTCCAATAACAGTCAACTCTTGACTTTGACTTTGACTTTTGGGAAACACGGGGTGTTACACCTTTGCAGTTTGAAACCACAGTTTGGATAAATGTACAGAACGTACCACTTACACACTCCATCCGTTTGCATTGTCCGTTCGCAGTTGTAACTAAAAACCTGCAAGCATGCAGTGGGGTGTCAACATAAAGTTGGCGAGTTCACGGTTTTCGAAAAAGGTTTTCTCGTTTATCCAAAAACATTGTTTTTATGAAGTTACCATGTTGTAATCAAGCCACGGGGAGCTACCCCGTTTGTATGTATGAATGAACTAACCAATCCACTAAACTGTGTAGTATCGAAACTTCGACGTAATTGTTATTTGCCCTTTTGATCAATGTCTACCGTCATTGACCAGAGTTCCTAGAGAATAGTTCACGCCCGTCCTCCTCCAGAGGCATGGTGTGAGGTTGTCAAACCTAAAAGCGCTATCAACTAATATCCCATCTGCCTCGCACGCCGATTTACCGGTATAAGTGAAGAAGGGACTTTTTGGTAGAATTTCGTTTAGTGTATGAAGTTCCCAACCACCAGGAATATGTGAAGTTCCCAAACCATTAAACATTTGTAGAAGAGGCATTATAACGATGATGCTGATGTGGTGGAAAATACCACTGAGGGAGTATTAACCATTACAAATGATCTTAGTGTTAACTTAATTGATTTTCACCCAACAAGTTTTTAATTCTCCTTAACACAATTTCACGAATCGACAACCGAGGTCCGAATATAACGGGAATATATAATTCGAATTCAGGTTATTTGAATCGGTCCGGTTTGATATACCTATTCCAACTTCAGTAAATATAAAAAGTTAGTTTGAGTTAATTATTTGAATTCAATTCGGTTTTGAACTTTGTATTATTGAGCACACAATTATTAGAGTACACAATTAGAAGAAACAAAAAATAATAATTTGAAAGATCGGATTGGGGGCGTAAGTGAGTGCCACTTCACCCTCCACATAAGCATATAGCGTTGGTTAACCCACAACAAGTCAGGCGCCATCCATCAACCCCATTCCTCAGTTAGCTTTAGCTTGATTTTTAGTTAACCCACAATAAGTAGTCTAAAGAGCACCTTCCCACTTCTCTAGTAATATAAGTCATTAAATACTATAATAGGGAGGTGATGGTAAACATGTAGATGAAAATAACAATAGTAGATGGCTAAAAATACCCCTCTCTACCGCTTCCCTTGAGAAACAATATACATAACTTTTCATATTCATCCCCTAGATAAACCAATTAACTGATAGATAAGTGCTTTACATTGGGTGGTCGTGGTGTATAATGTTGTTTGAAAACTGAAGTTTAGGGTGCTATTTACTAGTTGCACTACGTCCGAAAAATCAAGGGGTAACGGGGGCTACCCCTATCACTAAGGTAGGTCCGCCCCTGCTCTACATGTAGCATGTTTGGTTCTTTTGGATAGATTCAACACCCTTTTCATCTATTCTAAACCCATTAGGTGTATGGTAGTTTAATCTTATTTAGTAATCATAACATCTTAAATACCTTAACAAGGTTAGGCATCATCACTCATCTTCTCAACAACACACAAACCTAACACTTTTACTTTAAATCCCTTCATGTAGGTAATTTTCTCTTCTTCTTCTTCTTCTTTTTTAATAGTATCTCACCCTAAAGATAAATAACTTAATTTGTCACACATTATTCTCAATACATAGTAATCCTTGTGTTTTTTTTTTTTTTTTTTTTTTTTTGTTCTGACACATGTAACTAAGGCATGACATACTAATATGCATGTTACTAAATGTCATTAAGCCTCCAGTTCTCTATTATATAAGAATAATCGACACACATTTTACTATGGCAATTCTTTCTTCCACCACGCGCCATTAATTAAGTTTCTTTCTCACGATTTTTGCAACAAATTTCGCATCAATTATCGTTATCAAACTCATGGTGTAGACGTCTAACTTATTTCTAGGCGAATGGAGTTCACCTTCATCTTGGATGAAATTTTTCTCCATATATATACCTTAACGGATCATTAAAACAATATCAGCCGTATTAACACATTTCTTTTCATGGTTTTACCGTGTCTTTACTACAATCAAACTCATCCACGTAATGCCTATCTTCCCGATGTTATATATATATATATGTATATATATATATATTTCATCTATCACGCTTATTTAGTAAGTTTGTTAACACACACTACAATACCAGGTGCTTCTTAGATTGTACAAGATAATCAATTTAATTCTCATAGGACACATAATCTCCTACTCGTATTCTTGAAAACTAAATTTTGAACCATATCATCAATTTAATCATGTCATTCATGGATGTAATAAAAATTTACCACCATAATCTAGCTTGAGCTTTCTTATTAATTTACTAGATCTTATTAATACGCTGAATCGCATCTACCATTCATTTCTTATTCATATACACTTATTTCTTATCACACAATTCATAAATTCAACAAGGTACCCTCTGAACCACTTTTAGTTTAGTTCATCAATATCCTCTTTTAATTTAGTTGAACCTCTTGTATGTCCCCAAGAATACCAAACCGAGATCCGGTATCTATATATACAGGCTTGTCCATCATACAAGACAACGAGTTAACATGACACTTATCCACCTCTTACAAAACACCCCTTCTAGCGTATATACTGTAGCTTCTGAAAAGGGTACTTAAAAGTTAAACGTCTTATTGGGAGCCTTTATTCCAATAACATTAAAGCCAAATAAATCCTGCACATGTTATGCTACCGATCAACAAAAGCAAGTGCTCTCCCAATATGCCAAGGTGATGTTCAACTTGTTTAATTGCATAAGGAGTAGAACGTGTTATGTGGATCAAATGAATATCTCAAAGGTATGTAACCACGAATATCCTCCATGCACCTCCACTGTTCTCAACTATTTCTCTCTCGAGAACAATCATCAATTGCTAACTCTCTCTCTCTCTCTCTCTTTTTTTTGTGGTGATTTCATTTTACAATAAGCCAAACCATAAAATAAACAGACTTATTCGTACAATTAAAGATAACTTAAATATCCTAAATCCTATTTCATAGCATATTACTTGTAATTACCTCCTCATCTAGGCATATATAGCTACACCAATGTAGCATCCACTTACTGGTCACAATCTTTCACATCAACATATTCTTTACATTCGGTCACATAATATGACTACTTCGAGATAGTTTTATTACCGTGTGCTCATAATTTCACTCTCAAGGTGAATTTTTTTTTTTTTTTTTTCAACACACTATACCGACGTATTCTTGTTAGCACTTCATGTTTTAGGTCATAAATTTAACACATATGAGAGAACCATCAATTGGAACAAATACTCCTTTGTGCTACAATTTCAGTTCTTCTGATCACTTAACTTATGATTTTGATCATCACAATCATCGCATACTCTTGTTCTTATTCCAATATTTATTTCCACACTACTAGTGGTTCTTTAGTTTAAACCCGAAATCAACAATCATTGCATACCCAAGTTGTCAAAACTCAGGTTTTTATACTTTGGACTTTTCCCTTCGAACTTTAAACCCGGAATCCACAATCGGGACCCGGATTCTTTGGTTTCGAATTCATTCTTTCGGTTTGGTGTTTTACCCAAACCGACCCGTTAAAAGGCATTAAGCATTCTAGCTCAATCCTCCCATATTCCTTATTACTTTTTTTTTTTTTCATTTTCCCCAACCACAACCGTGATTGTGGTTGGTATTAGTGGACAATACCCTAGCTTCTACGACCACGCGGGTCGTTTATACCTTGGTTTTACATGTCCAATACATTGTCCATGGCCCTATAAACCGCGAACGACCCGTTTAGTTCGCCATTCATAGTCTTCTTCAAGACCATGAGTGGTGACCTAACACTTATTATATTTTCACCAAGGCCCATGGCCTTGGTTGTTCTTGTCTGGCAACACCTGCGCTTCTATGACCTCACACGTTATTTATACTTCGGTTTTACATGCCCTTTTGTATGGTTTTGCTTAAAATCATTACCATATGACCCAAAGGGTCTTTCATTCTACTTCTTGATAACATTCTACTTAACATCGTTTCAACTTATTAAAGCGTAACAAATCTAGCTACGTACCTTTGAAATTGCTCTTTTTTTTTTTTATAAGTTAGAGATTTTCTCTCTCAATTTACCCCGGTGGTCATACTATCACTTACCGTCAGCCAAAGGTCACACACTAGTGACAATTCCAACCAATGGCTGCTCATCCTTATATTGTTGTTTCCATCATCCTGTCATCACAATTTCCAACGTCATCAATAAGACATGCCCACTAACTTTTAAGAACTCTTAACACATTCATGGCTACATCCGCCTCTAAAACATGACTCTCCACTTCTTGGGCAAATTGAGGGAGGTTAGCTTGAATAGCCCTCCTACTTCTTCCGAAATCTTCCATTCAATTTATCATTCCTTGTCAAGTCGCCATTAGTTGCTTCCCTTCCATCCGCCATCCACACAATCACATTTTTCTTTCATTATCAATTCACATTCTTTAGTTTATCACACTTGTCTCATGCTATCACATTAAGTCTCAGGACATTCGTTCTTTTTAGTTCTTATCATAATTGTACATTAAGGGGTCATGACACACATTCTTTTTATCGTAGGTTTCAAGAGCCCATAATCTTTCTTATTTACAACCTTCATTTGTACAACTTTATTCCAAAAACGTCCTTGTGTAATATAATTTGGTTTTTATGATTAAAATCAGGTTATACTACCCTCCGCAAGTTCAACTAGGCTATAGAAAGGATTCCAGAAGATACGGGGCTTGAAATGCGAAAAAGAAACAAAAACAACATTTTTGTTCTACTGGCGGCGTCGGCGACGGACCCTAGCCGCGTCGGCGACGCATCCTGTATCTTCGCGTCGCTGAAAATCTTGCGTCGACAGAGGTTCAACGCGTCGGCATTCAGACACGACGTTGGCGACGCCAAACCGATGCGTCGGCGACACAACGTCTGGCACTCTTTCGCCCTTTTTTTTTTGTTTCAGCCCCTTTTAACCCGTTTTCGATCCCCCTTTCGACCGAACTTGCCCCGAAACTTCCAAAAACATTCTCGTTCTTATTTTTATACTGTTAAACTTCCAAAAACCATCCCGTAACATTACACGTCAAAACCATAATTATCGAAATTATTAGATACTTACCACCTTTGCGTCTTAGAGCGAACACACCCATCGCGCGAGCCTTTGGTTTGAGTTCAAGCACTTTAACACGCACTTGAGTCCCTCAAACCTCGGCTCTGATACCAACTTGTAACGCCCAAATCTTTCAAGCGGTCAAAACCAAATGTTAAACAACGAAATTTATGACTAATTTTGAACTTTTAAACTTTACTTAATATTTGATCAAAATATACAAAGCTAAGTTCTTAAAGCCAGATTTAACCGTTTACCATTTCACAAAAATTATAAAGTACATGATTTGGAACATAATTAACCACTAGATTTTAACTGTATAGACAACCAAACGTTTTGACCCATAACATAAGCTATTTCGGAAGCGCATTAAGGGCAAGAAGGAAGCTTGCGCGTGTGTTCGTTCCAAGCATCGCGAGTCCGCTCAAAGTGCGGTTTTACCTACAACATAACAAGAGAATTATTTTTTTAAATGAAAGAAAGATACGATCCTACTTCCATCAAACGTGACATTCTCCGATTTTCATTATTTCCATTATAATCCCATGTTTATTCTCCTTCGATTACACTAACTTGATTTACCCGTCTACATCGATTCAACCCATTAGTCGCTCATATAATAGTCAATTTGTAATTTGTTCCACCCGTTCACAACGGGTCAATTTTATAAACATTCTTTAAGTATTTCGTTCTAGTTCATTCGACCCGTTTAAAACGAAATCAACTAAATGACCATTCTAAGCATTTCCTTCTAGTCCGTTGACCCGTTCGTACCATTACATGACCATTTAGGATATTACATTCTAGTTCGTTGACCCGTTCATACCAGATCAACTTCATAACCATTTTAGACAATACATTCTAGTTCGTTGACCCGTTCGTACCGGATCAACTTTATAACCATTTTAGAGAGTACATTCTAGTTCGTTGACCTGTTCGTATCAGATCCACTTCATAATACAAGATTACTACACATACTACACATACTTCATAATACAAGACAAAGATGAATATTACGAGTAAAGTATTGAATCGTAACAAGTACGTACCTTGGTCTTGGGCTCCTTGTTGCTTCGTGTGGCTCGACCCTTCTTCCTTTATTCCTAGACATGACCCGTTCATACTTAGTTTTTATATGATTCATTCAATCCGCATACATGATTCGATATGATTACATTATATTCTACTCATATGCGAATTCTTCATACGCAAACCATGGTCATTATGTAGTAATTAAACAAAACTTCAAAATTTCTTATCTAAGGCTTTTCATCGAACACTTGGTGTGCAACATTCCTAATTGTCTTGTTACCACCTCTTTTCATATCATTTCATCCCCATTTTATTTACATAAATTTCTCAATCACCATGCTGCCATATCAAGCTTTTAACAATAATCATTATTTCAAATTCGAGTCAATTAGCTAAGGACCCAATTGTAACCCAAAACCCCATGTGGTATAATCTTATTACAAAACCCACTTCATCCTATAAGAGAAATTTTACATACAATGAACATAAACACAATTTCTATGCATACTTCAGTCATGTGATAATCTTTGAACAAAATTAAGCATCCATAACCATTTCCTAAACATACTTCTACATCAATTGTATCATTCCACTTATACATCAAAGATTAGTAATTTTTTTTTATCTATCCTCAAAACATCAAAACCCACCAAAATCAGAATTTTGACTTACCTTTTGTTGCAAAATCTTAGCTGATCAATCTTTAGGGTTCATGCATATGATCCATCCATTTTCTTCTTACCAATTGTTGAATTTTATTGATGTAAGATGAAGAACTATTTTCTTCTCCTTTCTCTCTCTTAACCACGCACACAAATACACAGACCCAATTTTTGGGTTATATTTTCCCTTTTATGCTTCAAACTTTTCCACATGTTATCATTTAGTCCCTCATGTTTTGTTAGTATATTATTTCATTCATAACATTATATTTATTCTATGGTAAAAGTTAACAATAGCGTAACTATGTTAACTTTTCCTAGACATCATGCTTCATGCTAAAACACTATAAACAGAATAAAACAATCTAGTCATATAAACGCATTTTTGGGGTGTTACATAATCATACTAGATTAAAAATAAACTTTCAACATACAACTCTTTATTCTTTATAAAGTAATTTCTAATTTATTTTATTAAGTGGGATGTTACACCAAAGTTATTAAATAATTATCTCCATTTAAAATTTAAAATTTATTTAAATGTAATTTGTAAATTATAATTTATAATTTAGTGTTTTTATTGTTAATTTGTAATTTAAAAACAAAAAAAAGGTTGTGAGTGATGGAATTCCATCACAAATGATGGACATTTCCACTAAAATCCATCACTACTGATAGAATAATGTTTGATGACATGTCCAAACTTAATTGGAAGTTGTGTGTGAGTGATGAGTGATGACCACCCTACCCCAAATGATGTGGTTAATTTAGAAGAGACACAATTATATATACTTCTAATTTTTTTTAACATTATTAGGCATTGAAAGTTGTACTTTCTGCTTATGAAGTTGTATATTGTGGTTTATGACAAAACCATGTGCTATGGTGACTCACTTTTTAACACTTGTGTGTTTCAAATTTTGTCAGGCCACTCACATTTATTTAGAAATAGGCATGGCAGTCTCTCTCATATTTTCTCTATCAACTCTCTTCGGCTTCTGTCCTTCTTTTTTTGATGACTGAAACCACTTGATTTTGCCGTCGCCAATGCCGTTTGGAGGTCACCGGAGTAAAGGGAAGAGACGGTGGCATGGTGGCGGTGGTGCTGAGGAGCCGGAAACAAAGTTAATAAGGCGATTGTGGTGTGAGGATGATCGCGATTGTGATGGTGGTAGAAGAGAAAGGTTACAGGTGAGACAAAAGGATTCATGTTTCTGAATCAAATATAAAAATAAAAAAAGATAGAAGCAAGAGATGCCATGGTAGCCAATGATTACATCACCGGTGCCGCCGTCTGCGGTGGTGGTTTGTGGCTGAGAAGGCCTTTACAGAAACGGCAGAGCATTTCTCACTATAATTGATCATGAAGAAAAAGGTGAACCAAAGCGACTGACCCCAGATGGTTGTACAATAAGCTTTGATAGTTGCACATACAGATGCAAGTAGGAGAAGCAATTGCAATAGATTTGTTGAAATAAAAATAATGGAAAGATATTATATGGTTTAAGGTCGCCACCACGGGGACGAAGCGTTTGATGAATTTTTTTTTTGAACCGTAAATTTCATTACCAAAAATCAAAACTTACAACCAGTAGTATCCTCTCAAACTGGGAACTTGAGCAAAGTTCTAGAAAGTAGAAACAACACATAACATTTTTGTTATTATTTTGGACGACGAACGGGACAACTAGCTAATTGGGGGATGTAGGGATAGAAAAAACTCTTTAACGAAAAATCAATCTTGAAATTAAATAATAATAATCTCTAACGTTCAGTAGGAAATTCTTTTTTTTATCTGAATTTGACAAACACATCTTTTTTCCTTTGGGGAGGGTACTCTGAGTAGTGGGTACCTCGTAGGACCTCGACCCGCCTACTCGGGTCATGTATGGATATGCAGGAAGGGGTGCTCCTAGGTGTAAGTAGGGGTTGTGTTTGTTCGCGAGAATGGATTCCTCGCCAAGTTAGTTTTGGGGGGGGGGGTGTGGACACACTTGCGCGAATTCGGGTAACGGCTACATGAGAGAAAGAAAAAGGAAACTGTACGCGACCAGGAATGGACGTATTGTTGACATTATCTCTTTAATATAATTTGTAAAAGAGGGGTATTTATTATTGTTTTAGAAAAGGATCTTAATAATTTACAAAAATGATATTAAATACTGTTTTGTAGGTTGTAGAATAATTTACAAAAAAGATATTATATGCTGTTTTGTAGGTTGTAGAAAATGTTCCATAAATAAATTTGTACTTAAAAAGTCTTAAAAGTATGTTAAATTTGTTCTTAAATTTAATTATTTATTTTTCTTGATGAATTTGTTCTTAAATTACTTATTTAGTTTTGTATTTATTATTCGAATTAGAAAGTGGGTCTCTTGGTTGTGTGGATCTGGCTCATGTATGATGTTAAGTTGTTAACTAATCCATGCCAGCTAAATTTGTAAGCCCCGAACGCGGCGAAGGCGTACATCTAGTTAGTTGTAAAATCAACTGCTGTAAAATAACATGGTCACAACAAAAACCAAGGGAAATTGAAAAAGGACAAAATCGGAAATTCATTAAGTTGGAGCAATGAGTACATCTAGTCGATCTCATGAGGGTACTCCCACAACTTAAGAACCCACAATGTGAACTCCTTTTACTGCGTTCGGGCATGGGAGTTGCCAAGCTTATCTTTGGTCTCCGCACATGCCAACCATCTTATGTTGGAGCGGCTATTACTTTGTTTGATGAAGGACTTCGGCAAGCCATTGATGATATTGTGGTTGGCGGGGGGCCGTTCTTTGGGGACTTGCAATGGCGATTGGCTTCCTTGCCAATCAAAGAGGGTGGGCTTGGATTACTATCGGCGGGGGATGTCTCGTCTTTTGCCTTCGTGGCCTCCAGAGTGCAATCTTTGGAACTTCAAGATCATATTCTGCGAGCTTGTTGTATGGGTGATTTGGATTCGGACTTTAGGGCTGCGTTGGATGGTTTACAAGCCGTTCTTCCTGATGCTGACCTTGGCGGTTTTGCTAATAAAGACACCGCCCCCCGTGAACCTCAAACCATTTTGGCGAGTGCTTTTTATGGTAAAACCGTGAAGGAAATCAATGGTGTTTTCGGGTTATCCCCTCGGCAAAAAGCTGTTTTTGATTGTTTACGAGCCCCCCACGCTCAAGATTTCCTTACTGTTATCCCGATCGAGGGCTTGGGGCAATGTATGTCGGCAGTAGAATATCGGTCTGTCCTCAAATATCGATTGATGATACCATTGTACCCTGAGGATGAACCGTGCCCTGTTTGTCGGAAGGTGTGTCTTGATAGCTTCGGGGAACATGCCCTTCACTGCAAAGAGCTTCCTGGCTTCAAGTACAGACACGATCTGGTTAGAGATGTGTTGTTTGACGTTCTCAAGCGAGCTGGTATCGCTGCTAAAAAAGAGGCTCCGGTTAATTTCCTAACGGACCCGAAGGAGGGGAGGTCTTCCCTTCGACCAGCCGATGTGCTGGTTTTTGGATGGTCCGGGGGTAAGCATGCTTGCATTGATCTCACGGGGGTGTCGCCTCTTGCCGGTTTCAGGGGCAGTGGTTTTGTTCCAGGGCAAGCGACGCGGAAGGCTGAGGCGGGGAAAATATCCAAGCACGAGCAGGCCTGCATAGATAATCAACATGCCTTCCTTCCTTTCGCGTTCGATACCTTTGGTTGTCTGGCCCCTGTGGCGTCCGGTTTCTTGAAGCGGGTTCAAAAGGCAGCACTTGCGCATGCGACAGTGTCTGTAGGCCATAGTTATGTGTTTAGCCGAGTAGGATTTGCAATTCAAAAGGGGGTGGCGGCGCCAGCTTGTTGCCCGTCTACCAACCCATGATTTGTAATTTGCTCTAACCTTCTAATAAAAAAAATACCTTAATCAAAAAAAAAAATGAGTAAAGCAGCTATAAAACGCGATCATCTTGTTGGATCTAGGGTTTGGGGGCAAACACAAAAACTCAGACGATAAAGAATTGAGGCAACGGAAGGAAGGGATGTTTTTGAAGGGTGGTTGACCCCCTCTGTTGACTATGATTTTCGATTTTGCCCTCTCTTTTAACCGCCCTTCTGCTTCAGATTTACATCTAAGGGTTGTTTGGCAACTTCTAAACGATTCTGAACCATTAAGGAACCTCATCAAAGATCTAAACAAACAGCCCCTATTATACATGTATATTTAGGAAAGGATTATGAGAAGGGTCGTATTATTGAGACACCTTTTATCTGTGTAGTTAACTCTTTATAATAAAAGAGGCAATGATGATGAATTTCTAGTTGTCTGAGTCAATCGGTAGTAGTTGAGATACACCTAATCTTGGCGGGGCAATTTTCCGGTGGTAGATATAACCAATGTTTTAAAAACCAGTTTTTATATCATACCAGACGGTTCATCTGGGGAGATACATCCGTGATTATTGCAGCCATGGAGGTTTTATCCTATCTGTACCGGTTCTTTTTACAGATCTGAGCCTCATTCTCTTTATTACAAAGTTGTTTTTAATTTTTCATTCACGGATCTGAGTTTTCTTTTTATAAGTTTTTTGATCTATTTTATTTATAAGAATTTTGATCAAACTTCCTAGGTATTGTTTTAGCATTTTGCGCTTTCATTTCTATGTAATTTATCGTTCTGAACATCAAATTTTTATGTTAGCTCTTTGTTTAAGGTTTGAATGAAACCTATAATGTTCAAATCCTTACAAATTGTCAAGTTTGATCTTTTCATTGAACAATCAATATTGAAATTTATTTATTTCTTCAACCAATTCAGCAGACTACTATCCGATCGAGTGCCTGTCCTGCTGTGAACTGTTCTCACTAAAGTGTCCAACCAATCAGGTTATCCCTTAAATTTGCAGATAAAGGAGTTGCAGCCATGCTGTTGTCTGTCCTCTTGTTTTGACTGTGAACAAATGTGAGTCATGTTCTTTTCCTTTCATTTAAAGAATAGATTGCGACTCAGATATGCATAAATTGATTTAAAAAAATTTCTGCATGATATATGAATATTTGATTGTTCCATTTCATCCATCCATCTGTCAATGGTTCTATATCACACAAAGCACAAAAAAAAATGATATTCTTGTTGATATTGGTGATTGTTTGTGATTATCCTTTACAACAATACAAAAGTGTGTGTGATGATGATTAATCTGGGAGCTGGGTTTGAGCCATGAGAAAGATGAGTCGTAGTGTCCCAGGGCCGGCTCAAGGCCCATTTAAGCGAGGCTGCTGCTTTGGGCCACCACTTTTATAGGGCCTCTCATCTTTGAATCTTCGTTTTGTATTATATATATCTAGGCTTGGGTTTACATGATATAGAAACTAAGTGACCAATAGGGAAATAAAAAAAAAGAACGTCGGTCATTTGTTTCGGGAAATACGAACCATCCCGCCTTGAATAATGAAACGGCAACTACGTTCCAATGGAGAAATCAGCGGTTTTACTCTTAGTTTTGTTAAACAATCACTGCTGTAATTTCCATTAGACATTGCTTTGGTGTAATAGCCTTGAATCGGTTATGTGTAATAGCTTCTAATTGGTTATGTAATAACTTTGAATCGTTCATTAAACATCACCAATCTGTGTAATATCTTCGGATCTGCAGTTTCTGTAACCGGTTCTGAAGATCTAAAGCAGAAGTTAATCGCTTTGATCCTCGGAATATGTTTGACCCTTCAGTTATTTTGCCTGATAATCACTTTGAATCTTGGGTTATCTTTTATTATTCATTGTTATACTTTATTTTGTTAGTTGAAGTTGATTACTGTTGTTTGATTATGCATTGTTATCTTGTACTTTGTCAGTTGATTACATCTCTTTGATTATTCATCATTAATCTGAATTTCTTTAGTTGATTATACGTTGTCAGAGCTAGATTGTTAGAAATTTTTATGTCCTTATTTTGCTAATCATTTACATTTACACTATAATAGTTGAACACTTGATTCTATTCATTTTTGCTAAAAGCACTTTTATACCCTAATAATCGAGCACTTGCTTTGAAAAGGGCCCCCAAATTTTATTTCGCTTTAAGCTCGTAAAAATGGATGATGATAATGTATAAGCTTTAAGTAAAAGTAATGTCACGAATGCATTGTTATACATTTTGAAACATAAAGGACAAAACTAATCATTATTTTTGTAGTGACGAACTAGAGTTCCGACAGTGGTGGTGGTGGTAACAGGTGATGGTGGTGGTTGGTGGTTAATGGCCGGTGGTTGGGGGGTATAGATAGCTGGCTGAAGTCAGGAGAGAGAGTGAAGGTGTTTAAGTTAACTTTTTTATATGTATTATTTTTTTACCTTTTACACAATAGTCTCTACATATAACTTATTTACACAATAGTTCCTACATATAACTTATTTACACAATAGTTCCTAGAAAGATGAAATAACAAAAATACCATCATGTGTAAGACACATGATCATACTAAACAGAAAAAATTAACTGAGTTAGAGTTAAAGGATATAACGTGCAACATTTTGAAACATAAAGTACAAAATTCATCAATTTTAAAGTAAAAGGACACAGTCTCAAATCTAATCTTGTCAGATTTTTGAAACACGAACATGAACTTGTTAATAAACAGGTTACACGAAACGACCTGTTAAGACACAACAAAATTACCAACGTATCATACGACCTGTTTAAGACACAAACACGACCTGTTAAGACGCGAAAACGACATGTTTAAGACACGCACATGACTTGTTAAGACACAAACACGACCTGTTTAAGACGAACACGATCGAATTGGGGAAGCTGTGAACTGGATTGGGAATGGTGGTGTTTGTGAGAGAGATTTAAAAATTAGGGTTTGGATTGTGGAAAAAGAACCGCGTGTGTTTCTGTATAATTCATCCCTGGTCCCATGACTGATGACCCCATGTTCACACTCACATATAATATTTTTTAATTTTTAATTATTAACATGTACTTAACGGGTTTTAACTTGTTTAGATACGAAACCTGTTAAGGTCTTATCTTATCGACCTGTTTTAGACACGAAACCTGTTAAGGTTAAACACGAAACATGATAACTTCGTGTAGGTTGGTGTCGTGTTATCGTGTTTATGTCAGAATTGTCGGTTCTAATAATGACGGAAGTGTCACAACGGAGACTAGAAAGTTAATACGAGATCATTCTAACAAGCTTGTCTTTTACAAGTGCAGAAAAGGAATAACATGATTACTATACATGAACTTGAGGTAAAAAGAAGTGATGAACTAGCATACATATGAACATGTGACGATGGGTGGTAAGCAATGTTTTAAAAACCGGTTTTACATCAAACCGGATTAGGCTAAAAAATGGTTCAACCGGTTGAACCAGGTTGTACCGAGCGGTTCAACCGGGTTGACTAGCTAACTCTATAATTTCATAAATTACAACGTCAACTCAAAAGTTAACCAAAAAATGAATGATTATGTATTAAAAGATGATTCAAAAGTAAATTCATAATAAAAAGTAATCCAAAAGATAATCGAAAATCATTCAATTTTCCAACAAGTTTTTTTTTTTAAATGAAAGTGTACCATATGTTTAAGCCATTTGAGTGTTGAATACATCAACTATTTTCGTTTCATACAATATTAAATAAGAATTTATAGTAACGAATAATCATAATATATAAAAATTACATAAGATAAGTAACATATATATTGAAAATAAGTATCAATTCAAACTAAAATAACCCTATGCCGGTACCGGTATTACGTTTCAAACCGGTATACCGGATTTTATCGCCGGTACAAACCTTATGCCGTTTCACTTATTTTCCGGGGTGTTTCGTACCGGTTTTACATCTGGAAACGATAATACCGGTATAACCGGCCGGTATTTACCGGTTTTTATAACATTGGTGGTAAGGATGTGATGAGTTATGCCCTCGAGTATGGTTCATGATGTAGCGATGTCTTACATAAGAGAGTAATGAAAAGTAACCAAGAGGAGTGGTGAGAGAATATCCCAATTAAGATAAGTAGGTAGTGTTTGTAGGACTAGAATATATAGGGCCGTTTAATACTTGTTCAATGTATATCTGTGGATAGGGTTGTGAGTTTTAGACACAAATCACATAATACAAAATTCGTGAGGTTTTCGTTTAGACTGAATTGGTTAATATTAATTTGATAAGGTTTTCGTTCAGACTGAATTAGGTTAGAACCCCGTGTAATACACGGGTTAAATAAACATAATTTTATATACCAAATAATAAAAAAAAATATATCTTCAAAAACCTCGTTTATTACATGGGTTGAATAAATGTAATTTTATTTACCAAATAATGAAACAATATATCTTTAAAAATCCTGTTTATTACATGATTTGAATAAATGTAATTTTATATATTAAATAATAAAAAATTACATATTTAAGAACCTCGTGTATTATACGGGTTGAGTAAATTTAATTTTATAAAATAATGAAAATAGTCACATTTTTAAGAACCTCATGTATTGTATGGGTTGAGCACATGTAATTTTATATACCAATCAATAAAAAAGTTATATCTTTATAAGCCATGTGTATTATACGGATTGAATAAATCTAATTTTAAATACGACATAATAAAAAAAGTTATATTTGTAAAAACCCGGTGTATTACACGAGTTGCATAAATATAATTTTGCATAGTAAATAATAAAAACATTATATCTTTAAAAAACCTCGTTTATTACACGGGTTGAATGAATATAATAAAAAATTATATCTTTAAAAAAACTGGGGTGATTGCGGTGACAGTTCTTATAAATCAGTACATGTACCCCCTGATAAACTGGTGGGATGACTGTCTGGACCGGCGCCGAAGAACTTGCTTGGCCAAAGTTCGGTTACTGTCCCATATTGACCGCGTTCCCGACCGGTGCAGGCGTTGTATTCTGTCCGGGCATGGCGTATGGACTTTAACCCCCGTGCAAGAACATATGTTGCGGGTATTGGAAACCACGGGGTCATCTGGTTTCCTTCTAGGGTAGCCCCATACATGGGAGGGGGCGCGTACCCATATGGCGGCTTGTAGTAGTACGACAGGATATAGGCTTGATTCCCGGGAGTAATTGGGGTGTTCAAGGCTGCCCTGGGCATCGTCACCGCTTGGTGAGGCGGTGTGGACATCACTGTTGTGAGAGCCGCTGTAAGGGCTGCTGAATACAACGGGGGAAATTGGAAATTACCGTCCGGTGAAAAATACTATGCTGTTGTCCCACCCGCAGCCGTGTAAACTGGCTGGGCTGGTCTGTAATGGTAACTTCTTGATTCTGAGGCCGGCGTAAACACCGGGGAACCAGAACTTATGGGTACCCCCTGTGTGGACACGGTCGAAGCCACTGTTCCCGCGAACGTAGTAGTTGGTGACCGTGTTACCCCTGGCCCTAAGAGGGAGAAACCCATTCTTGAAGACTTTGTGCCCATCTGCCCCCGCTCAAATTCCAGGGGCAATTCTACATCAAACTCAAAGGCGAAAGACCTAGTGACCGCAGAAGCCGTGACTGTCATCATAACATTTGTTGTCGTTATGCCTCCTCCTTCAGCAACAGAGGTCAGCACCATGCTAGAGGTTGCAACACCATCGTTTGGAGCACTCTCGTGGTGATAGGTTCCTTAGTACTAGCAGGTCCCACGGATGGCACCAATGTAAGAACAGTACTTGAGCACGTCCTTGAACTGGTTGATCCGATGAGAAGTGATCCAATCTTAGGTCTACAAAACAAGACACCGTTAGGACTCGTTACAGGAATGAGGTTATTCCTGTAATCACCCTCCGGTGTAAGAATAAGTATTCATTTGTGAGAGTAAAGATAATGAGTAGAGAGAATAATGTGTTGTACCTTTGTGATGAACTCCTCTATTTATACTTATGGGTGGTTGCTAGGATTTCCACATATTTTGGGAAGTCGGTTTAGCGACTCATATTTTATCAGAGATGTATATGCACGAAGATATATGAGAATATCTTCCTTATTTATGACTTATTAATGGCTGGTATTTGACCCGGAATGATCGAATCGGGTTATTCCTCCGCAGTAAGCAATGCTTGGCTTTTAAAAATGGTGAGGAATTTGTCGGCTAGCATCCTGGACGATATCATTGCTACTCTATTTGGATGGCTAAAAATCAGATCCTACGCAATGGGAAGTTTGGGTGAAATACCCTTTGTTTTGTTTGTAACTAGAGTTATGCGCCGCCCGCGTTTCGGGGTGCTAAACCGAATATTTCATAGTTTAATAACATGTACGCCTTTATGTCGGTTAGGTATACATGCTACTTATAACACGATATCAAAAAAGATACATCAAGTTAACCAATTAAAGAAAAACAGTATCATAGTTATGATAAAAAAATAACTAAAACAATGACAAGCGTGTAATTTAGAGTTGGGGGCAAAAGAATAATTTGTCAGGACCAATTAACAAGTGTTAGGCAGCTGTTTCGCACGAATAAAAACAAAATTGACTCAACCAAGTAAAATAAAACACTAACATGGTTTTGCCCAAAAAACGATGGCTAGATTGCAATTTTTAGCTGAGGTCAAATCATAATTTTATAATGGAGGTAAAATAATATTTTTAACTGACGGCAAAACCAATTTTTTATTTTGAATTGGGGGCAAAATCGTAATTTTTTAACTGCGGGCGAAATCGTGATTTTTAGCTTGGGGCAAAACCAAAGTTTTATTTTGAACTGGGGGCCAAATAGTAATTTTAAACCGAGAACCAAATCGTAATTTGGTAGGACTCTAGCTGGGGGCAAAACCATAATTTTATTTGAACTTGGGGCAAAAGCGTATTTTTTAACTAAGAACAAAAGCGTAAATTTAAGCAGGGGGCAAAACCAAAATTTTAATTTGAACCGGGGACAAAATCATAATTTTAAACTTAGGATAAAATTGTAATTTGGCAGGACCTATAAATAACCATTATATGGAAAAAAAACCAAAGTGGCCGCCACTTTTGGCCAACCACATAACACAACTATTCCCGCCAACCAAAGTTTTATTTTGAACAGGGGCGAACTCGTAATTTTAAACTGAGAACCAAATCGTATTTTGGTAGGACTCTAGCTGGGGCAAAAAACATAATTTTATTTTGAACTGTGGCAAAAAGCATAATTTTATTTTGAATTGGGGCAAAAGCATATTTTTTTAACCGAGGGGAAAAGCATAAATTTAAGCAGGGGCAAAAGACAAATTTTATTTTGAACTGGGGGCATAATCATAATTTTAAACTTAAGATACAATTGTAATTTGGCAAGACCTATAAATTACTATCACTATTATAATCGAAAAAAAAAAGAAAGAAAGAAAAAAAAAGGGTGGCCGCCACTTTTGGCCAACCACCAAACATTACTATTCCCCCGGCCATGAAATTTGTATGTGTTGTAAACTAGGTGATGCCTCGCCCGCATTGCGGGGCGATTGCCGAATAATTCTTAACCAATTAAAAAAACAGTACTATAGTTTTGCTAGAAAGAAAAAGTAAAAATAGTGTTAAGCAGCTCTTTGAAATGATTTTTAGCTGAGGGCAAAGTCATATTTTTATTTTTACTTGTGAGAAAAATCAATTTTTTTTCCCGAGTAGCTAGGGAAAACCATATTTTTATTTTGCACCGGGGGAAAACGTAACTTTGAATTGAGGGTGATATCGTAATTTTGAACTGAGGGGAAATTCGTAAATTTTAGCTTGGGCAAAAGGATAATTTTATTTTTAACTGGGGGCAAAGACGTAATTTTAAAATATGGGCAAGACCGTAATTTTAAAGTAGGTATAAAATAATAAACCGGTTTAAAATCGTAATTTTGAGCCGGGAGGAAAACAAAATTTTATTTTGAACTGGGGCGAAAACGTAATTTTGGCTCAAAGTAAAAGCATAATTTTTTTACCGAGGGCGAAATCGTATTTTTAGCTCGGGGCGAAAGGGTAAATGCATTTTGAAGTTGAGGCAAAACCGTATTTTTTAACTGGGGGCAAAAACGTAATTTTAAAGTTGCTATAAAATAATAAACTGGTTGGTCCAATGGGTATTGCTCACCGCCCATTTGAACCAATGGTAGAGAAACACTATTCCAGGGCAAAAACGTAATTTTAAAGCGTTTATAAAATAATAAACTGGTTGGTCCAATGGGGGAGGGGCGGCCTGTCACGACCCCTGACCCCACCCTGGACGGAATCAGGTGCCGCGAACCAGCTAGGTGGTACCGGTGGTTATTTAAAAAAAACGTTGCAGCGGGAAATTTCATCAGGATCGTGAGTTAGGAATATATCAGAGTTTTGAAACACCGGATTTTATTTATTAAACGGATGGGAATAAACCCATGTTTTACAAAGGTAAATTTAGTATTGGGATAAACCCGAATACATAAAACAACATTTAATTTAATATATTTGATAAAATAAGCCATTTCAGTAAGCCTTGTTGGTGCCGTATCCAACTCCTATCCCGATCTACTGTAATTACCTGAAACGAGTTTTAAAAAGATTTTGGTCAGTAGGAAATACTGGTGAGTTCATTCATTTTTGTACAAAAACACATTTGTTTTAATTCACAGCATTAAGAGTTTTTACATTTGCCCTTTCAAGATTGGCAAAGACTTAATCACTGCAAAGTATTATTGGGAATCAGTGTTATAAGTTACAGTATTAAGAGCGATTACAATGTTTCTATCAACCAATTACCCCAAATCGGTATTTGTCACTCGACTGTATCTGTGACTATGGTTAGATCACCCATTGGCTAACTCGTTGTCCAATAGTGACGGGTATCAAGTAATGTATACAAAACCCCACATACCGGCAGTAATTGAAGATTACAAAAACTTAATCCCTGTAATTATAACTGGAGAACATTTAAGTTTTTATAAAACTCTTTGATAAAAAGAGAATAACTCACATTGCAAGTTTAGTCGGGCAGAATCTAGCCTACTGATAAGTCTTGTAACCTAATTTAAATAACAATGCACACGAAAACTAGGTTAGTAACTTTAATCCAACTTTTACGACAACTCACGAGATCAAAACCTTCACAATGAATGACAAAGTGCGATACTTAAACATCCATCAATTTCACGATGAATGACAAAGTATAACCCGAGTTTGAGCAGCACTTAAACATCCATCGGATAGTTTCAATCGACCGGACATTGAATCATAGCAGTGATCGAGTTATTACCCTGTTATCGTGGCAGAATTTCGTGATTGTGTGTGTTTTTATAGTAATCAGACGATATCTCGGTGTACGAATCGAATTTTAACGTCGAACCAACGCCCAAATTCAAGTGCCAAACTCCTCTATTTATACTGGAAAAACGGCGTGCTCGCGTGTCACAAGAGGCTCTCGCGTGGCGCGAGAGGTCACTTTTAGCATAGGGTAGCCACGTGTCTCAGTAGCTTGGGTGAGTCGACAGTTAATTAAAATTCGATTTCTATCGAAACTGTTTGGATAATACTAACTAGGAAATACCCCCCCCCCCCTGAGTTTTAGGGGCCCTGATCCTGATTCCGATTGTTCTGAAAATTTTAGGGATCATGCAGTATCACTTGGGGGTCTCAATTAGGGTTTCCTATTGGACAAAATAAGATAAGAAATAATAGTTTTGGTGAGAGTTGTTACATCCTCCCCACTCGAGATTTACTGGAACAAGTAAGGATACTTTCGTCTTATTTTCGATACTCAAGTATATTCTTGTCCACGCTTTAAGTTCTACTTCACATTGACCAGAACAAATCTTGCATTTTTTTGGAATGTTCACTGATACGGTCTTGCATTTACTTCTATGTTTTGAGGAGGTATAGCTAAAGATTTCTAAGTATTTCATGAAATGTATCATGTATACTTGTATTTTAGCTGATAAGCTACTGGTCCATTTGCTTAGTTACTTTAATGGTTTGACATTCCTCGGACTTAACTTTCCTTCCCAATTACAAAGAGACTTTTAGTGATATCCTTTTTTTTATTTAAATTTCAATGGTTTGCCGATCTCATGGCCTGATAGTTGCTTTCCTCATATGTATGTCTAACATACTGGATGATACTATCATCCATAAAGTGTTTTAAACGGTTAACACTAATACTTGTAGACCAATTATTGGAGAATCTTATGAGTGATAAATGATAGTCCTTTTTATCATACATGCACTTAGCATGTCTTTCTATGTTTGTAGTGTTCCTTTATACTGCTCAAAATAGGTCGGGTTAAAATTTTCCCAAAAATGAGAAGGGAAATGACTATCTCGATTTAATACAATAGATGATGGGATTCTATGTAATGAGACTATTTTGCTCCCACACCACTTAACTAAGCGTTTTATGCTAAAGGGTTTATAGATGTATACGAGAGATTCCTGATAAAGAAATCTATAATTATTAGTGACACATATGCTTGTGCTAAATTGTCAATCCTTATGGTTTTTGAATTTCCTTATAGATACACATATCTATATAATTACACATTTCACATACTGTAATATACATACCATTCATAAGGTCAATGTATTTAATAGATTCATGTTTCTAAGTCAGACATCATGTCATGATATTATTTAGGGAATTCTTGTCACTCGTTTGACATATCATATACCCCGTCTTACCCGGTTCTCGCCGGAGAGGTAATCTCATTATATCCGGACAAGCTGGAGAGTCTGCTACACCATACCCAGTCTTGCCGGAGAAGAAATTTGTATTTCCCATAAATAGATCTTTCTTAAATCATGATTTGGAAAGTGCATTATGACTTTCAACTAAGAATAAAGAAATTAGTATTCACATGACGAATCATATTCTAGAACAAAGTAGTATAAATAAATAAGAAATAACAGTGGCCAAGTGTTATTGCTTATTTACCATACTTCCAACGTTCTAGTCATCATCCCCACGACATACTAACACCCATCACATTTTATCTATGCAAGTAATTAGTTTATCTCGAAGCTTATACTAAGGCATCTTTCTCAAGTTCAAGTCTAAATGCTATCCTTGTTACTACCAGTTAATAACAATTCCTAACTCTTTCGTTTAAGTTTAGGAATTATTACAACACCCAATTGCTTAAACCGGTGGCTTAGCTCTGATAACACCTTCTGTCATGACCCCCGACCCCACCCTGGACGGAATCGGTGCCGCGAACCAGCCAGGTGGTACCGGTGGTTATTTAAAAAAAACATTGCAGCGGGAAATTTCATCAGGATCGTGAGTTAGGAAAATATCAGAGTTTTGAAACACCGGATTTTATTTATTAAACAGATGGGAATAAACCCATGTTTTACAAAGGTAAATTTAGTATTGGGATAAACCCGAATACATAAAACAACGTTTAATTTAATATATTTGATAAAATAAGCCACTTCAGTAAGCCTTGTTGGTGCCGTATCCAACTCCTATCCCGATCTACTGTAATTACCTGAAACGAGTTTTAAAAAGATTTTGGTCAGCAGGAAATACTGGTGAATTCATTCATTTTTGTACAAAACACATTTGCTATAATTCACAGCATTAAGAGTTTTTACATTTGCCCTTTCAAGATTGGCAAAGACTTAATCACTGCAAAGTATAACTGGGAATCAGTGTTATAAGTTACAATATTAAGAGCGATTACAATGTTTCTATCAACCAATTACCCCAAATCGGTATTTGTCACTCGACTGTATCTGTGACTATGGTCAGATCACCCATTGGCTAACTCGTTGTCCAATGGTGACGGGTATCAAGTAATGTATACAAAACCCCACATACCGGCAGTAATTGAAGATTACAAAAACTTAATCCCTGTAATTATAACTGGAGAACATTTAAGTTTTTATAAAACACTTTGATAAAAAGAGAATAACTCACATTGTGTTGGGCTTGAACCCTATCAGAGGAACAGATAATTAAAGCCAAAACTGGATCAGAACAGTGGATTCTGAATAAGCAGATGCTGATATACAAATCTCTCCCTTGAAAGTGATTACAACTACTGATGACCTCCTATCTGCTGATCTTGCTAAACTGCTGACCCATAACTGCTGCTCAACTAAAGATCTGATGGAAGACTAAAGTCCTGCTGATTCAATCTACTGCCTTGAGTCAAGCACTGCTGATCCGGACAAGTGCTGCTGGGTTCACAGCAGTAGAAGGTTGCAGCAGCTGTTCTAATGTCTGTTTTGTAATAGAATGTATTAGCAGCAGTTAACACAAGCAGTGTCTGTATAGATCAGAGGTTAGAGTTTGTTAGGAGGTTAGATGTCACTTTCATGGTGACGTCAGCAAAGATGCTCAGTAGTTTGCAAGTGCCTATAAATAGTTCAGTACTTGGTACTGTTCTATTAGCTCTTTGCATCATTCGTCTTCTTTGCACGAACAAACTACTGAGCTCTGGCTGAGGGGGAGTTTGCATTCTTACATCAATCATTGTAATCGTAGTTGAAATAAATTCAATCTTTCGGTTCTCTGTGTAAAGATGTTTGATAAAAGTATTACTCTCGTTTGATTGTATGCAAAGTTTGTTTTCATTATAAATTCCGCTGCACACTCATCCATTTTCATCTTATTTTCAAACATAAAATACAATCAAAATCAAACTCAGATCCAACAATTGGTATCAGTGCTTGGACAGTTAAATTTGATTTAACAATCATTTTGACGTAAATAGTTCAGCTCAAAACAGTTGATACTGATCGTTTGTTCGTCGTTGAAAAACAGAGTAAGGATTAATCACCATTAAAGTTGATTTCTCAGTACCTGTAAAACAACAAGAATGACGTCACAATCTCAGGACGATAAAAACAACATTGGTTCTCTTTTTAAACCACCTATGCTAAAAAGAAATGAGTACAACATCTGGCAGAGGAGGATGGGTCACATCCTCGCTCAACAAAGCACAGGTTGTTGGAAGTCTTTCATCTTTGGTCCTCATGTTCCTACAGTGCCAAGCGCTGAAAATGCTAAAAAACAAGTTCCAAAACCTGTTGAAAATTATACTGAAACGGATTATCAAAAATTTGAACTAGATGCTAAAGCGTTTAGTATCATAGCATCAGCGCTGCCCAACGAAATATATGCTGGATTGTTACATTGTGACAATGCCAAAGAGTTGTGGGACGCGCTTAAGGAACCGTTTGGAGGTACCGAAGAAGTCATAGAAAACAATAGGGAAATCCTGAACCAACAGTATGAAACATTTTGTCATGTTAAAGGTGAATCACTGACGCAACAATTTGAGCATTTCAGTTGTCTCATCAGTGAACTGAGGCTTGTTAAAACCACTTTTACAAACTCAACTCAAAACAGCAGGTTCCTCAGGTCACTGCCAGAAAAATGGGACACAATAGCTTTTGTCACCCTAAATTCACCTGAGTTCAAGGATCTGGCCTTGACCCAACTCCATGGTCGACTCCTGACCTACGAAAGGGAGTTGAACCAGAAAAGGAAGTTACAAGAGTCAGGGAAAACCGTTGATGATTATTCATTCGGTAACACTGCTCTTCTGGGTCAAGAAGAATCTGGTGGTAGTGGTAAGGATCAGGGTTATGATCACTTCATTGACATAACTGCTGGTGCAAACTTTAACAACCCTGATCCTCACTCTACAGGTTATGCATTCACTGCAAATGAAAACCAGATGTCAGATAATTTATGTCACACCCCCAAAATCCCACACGCGGAGTACCACCGCTTGGGAGCGTGACATGACCAGGATCAAGCCATCAATCATATCAAACATAGCATTTAATAATAATAAAAGTTATTAAAGTAGTTCATCATGACATGATCGATGTTTCAAACCAAGCATTGTTTAAGTAGCGGAAGCATTGTTGTAAACCCAAGTTAAAAATACTGAAATGTCATGAGTGTCTAACAAAGTAATACGATCCTTGTCCACAACGACCGGCTCCTCTTTGTGCAAGCTCCATGTACCTAACGATCTGCAAGGCATGTAACAGAATGATCAACAAACTAGTTGAGCGAGTTCACAGTAAGTAAGTGCGTAACAGTAAATAACGGGTGGCTCTACTGGGCCGATAGTAAGTTGTATAGGTGGGGGCTTCCCATGTTATGTGACCACTAGACTATTCGTATCAACTACTCGTATCATCCCTGTTCTTCTTCCGAGAACAGTAGCGCGTATGGGGTGTACGTAGGTTTTACGCACGTATCCTTCACACCGAGGATAGGAGACGCGGGGGTGTACATGGGTTTCACGTACGTATCCTTTGTACCGAGGATAGAAGTAAGTAATGCGTACACGTAGGTTTTACGTGCGTGCCTGACATCCGAGGCAGTAATTTGGCATATGACCACGTAGGTGTTATCCTAACCTACGGAACCGTCCTGACATCCGAGAATCATGGTAGGTGATAGTCTAGGAAAAGCATATGTACGTTCTTAGTCAATGGTAACCTTTATCCCATTCCCACGACCCGGGAATCCCATGCCTTAGTAGGAGTGTGAACTCACCTGGGTTTGCTCGGCAGACAATAAAATGCTCAAGTATACAGTAAGAGATCAACCACGTCCTATCATGGTTACTTATGCAAGTTAGGTTCGTACTCAACTATTGCACGTATAAGCTACACGTATGTATACGCATATAATCATGGCAAGAATCATGTATGCATGTGAACAGGCAAGAGCATAGCATTAACATTCATGTGCGATCCAAAGTCTAAGCCCGAAATACCAACAGCCCAAATATCATGTCGGCCCAAACAGATAAGCAGTCCAATAACATAACAGTCATAAGTCCAAATCATTTGGCCCAAACGATTGGGCCTGTGACAGTGAAAGCCCAAAACAGTACACGTGCAAAGGTGGTCTCGAGTCGCAACCAGCGATCTCGAGTCGCAACCGGGTTATGAGTCACAGCAGGAGATTACGAGTCGCAACAGGAGATTGCGAGTCGCAATAGCTGGTTACGAGTCGCAAGGGACGGTCTCGGCTCGTCATGGTCTGGTTACGAGTCGCAACGGGACTCGCAACCATGGTCTCGGCTTGTGCTGTTGTGGTCTCGAGTCGTGATTGGTGATACCGAGTCGCAACCGTGTGTGTGTAACAGCTTATAACAAAATCCCGTAATTCCAGCAAACAGATTTGGCAGTTTCAATAACCGATCAATCATGGCAATTATCAAATCAATTACCAACATTTATCAATTTCATAACATATTCATATGATCAACTCGTGTAATCAACATCAAGAACAGCCGATTTCTAATAATCAAACATGTAAACGACTAACTTATAGGCTAGCATGCAATCTAAAACATCACAGCCGGTTACAAGCACATGCAATTCAACCGATTTAACCCTAAGAACATTGACTAATCAGCAACATATGATCCGGTTCTGTTCTAGCATATCAACATATATCACCAAAAGTAATTTTATATAGATTCTGTTTGGTTTACTAGCATGAACCCTAATCAGTTATGTAACACATTCCTAGATCATGCAATCCGATAGATAATCACATCATCGCAAAACCATACATATCAAGCATGAAATCAACACATACCACACTAACCGAGATGATGAAAGTTGTGAATGACAAAAGCTTCGAGAGGGAAGAATGCCTTCAGTTCCGAGACAGAGGAAAAGAGTTTGGTGTGTGAGTTCTTGGTTGCCAAAAGTGAGAAAAACTAAAACCCTAATTGTGTATATGCATATACGTGTGAGGTGAGGGTGGGCCGAAACCTCACTTGGGCCGGCTTGTGATCTCGAGTCCATTACATGGACCGAATGGGTTTGCAAACAATAGTAAAGCCCAATTGATTTATGGATCGGGTGTAGTGTTGTGTGGTCCAATAACGCGACATTTAAACATTTAACCGTAACATTCATTCAATCAAATAAGGTTCACATAGACACGTATCGTTACACAAAGCAAGTCTAAAGTTCGAGTTGTCACATTATCCCCAACTAATTGGAAATTTCGTCCCGAAATTTGGTATGCACTCACTGAGGAAGCTAGGTAAGTTATAGCGTTCACTGGTTTTCCTGGGGTGTCACATCCTCCCCCCGTTGATCTGGAATTTCGTCCCGAAATTCCGAAGTAGTAGCTTCAGCCTCAGTAGTGATTGCATTGGTTTTGAATAACTGGGGGTACTTTTCTGTCATCCTGTCTTCGCGTTCCCAGGTGTACTCTGGGCCACGTTTGGAGTTCCAACGAACTCGAACAAGAGGGATTCTCTTGTGTTTGAGGACCTTCACATCCCGGTCCGTGATTTCTACTGGCTCCTCGACGAACTGCAACCGCTCGTCGATAGTGAGTTCCTTAAAAGGGATGATGAGGGTTTCATCTGATAAGCACTTCTTTAGGTTCGACACATGAAAGACATTGTGAACTGCTCCGAGTTCAGCTGGTAGGTTCAACTTGTAGGCTACTTTGCTAACCTTTTCGATGATTTCGAATGGTCCGACGTACCGCGGATTCAGTTTGCCCCTTTTTCCAAAACGTACCACACCCTTCCAGGGTGAGACTTTCAATAATACCCGGTCCCCGACCTGAAATTCCAAAGGCTTTCTACGCTTGTCCGCGTAGGCTTTCTGACGGTCGCGTGCTGCCGCCATGCGTTGTCGTATCTGTGCTATCTTTTCTGTGGCGTCCACAACAATCTCTGGACCCGTAATTTGACTATCCCCCACCTCTGCCCAACAGAGAGGTGACCGGCATTTACGTCCGTACAATGCCTCGAATGGAGCGGCTTGAATGCTGGTATGGTAACTGTTATTGTACGAAAACTCCACCAATGGGAGGTGCTTTTCCCAGCCGTTGCCGAAATCGATAACGCATGCCCTAAGCATGTCTTCAAGTGTTTGAATCGTTCGCTCAGACTGCCCATCCGTCTGAGGATGATATGCTGTGCTCATGTCTAATCGTGAGCCGAAAGATTTATGCATTGCTTGCCATAGCTCTGACGTCAATCGTGCATCGCGATCCGAAATAATAGAGGTGGGCACTCCGTGCCTCGAAACAACTTCTTTAAGATAGACGTCTGCGAGAGTGGAGAACTTGTCCGTTTCCTTAATCGGTAGGAAGTGTGCAGACTTGGTGAGTCGATCAACTATGACCCATATTGTATCGTTCCCACACTGGGATCTAGGTAAGCCTGTAACAAAATCCATGGAAATTTCTTCCCATTTCCATTGCGGTATCTTAGGCTGCTGAAGTAGACCAGCTGGCTTCTGATATTCAACCTTGACTCTCGCACAGGTCAAACATTTTCCAACGTACGTAGCGATGTGGGCCTTCATGCTAGGCCACCAATAAATAGTGCTGATGTCGTGGTACATTTTATCTGACCCTGGATGTACCGAGTAGCGAGACTTGTGAGCTTCATCCATTACAAGTTCGCGTAAACCGCCATAGAGAGGGACCCAAATCCGGCCCGTTACATAGTAGGCGCCGTCTTCCTTTTGTTCCATTTGTTGTCGTGAGCCGCGTAAGGCTTCAGCCTTGATGTTTTTGGGCTTTAATGCTTCTACCTGAGCATTTCGTATCTGTGCAGGAAGACTGGACTGAATCGTAAGCTGTAGCGCTCGCACGCGCTTCGGTAAGGTGTCCTTTCGACTTAGAGCGTCAGCCACAACATTTGCCTTGCCCGGATGGTACTTGATGGCGCATTCGTAGTCGTTAAGTAACTCGACCCATCGTCGTTGACGCATGTTCAAATCCTTCTGCTTAAGGATATGCTCGAGACTCCTGTGATCGGTGTAAATCGTGCACCTGGTACCGTACAGGTAGTGTCGCCATATCTTAAGCGCGAAAACAACAGCTCCCAGCTCTAAGTCGTGCGTCGTGTAGTTCCGTTCATGAACCTTTAGTTGACGAGAAGCGTAGGCTATCACTTTATCACGTTGCATCAACACACATCCAAGACCCTGGATGGATGCATCACAATATACTACGAAGTCTTCTGTGCCTTCTGGCAATGAGAGAATAGGTGCGCTGCAAAGCCTATCCTTTAGATACTGAAAAGCAGTTTCCTGCGTTTTGCCCCAACGGTAGGTGACACCCTTCTGTGTCAATAGCGTAAGTGGTTGCGCGATCTTTGAAAAGTCTTTGATAAACCGTCTGTAGTAGCCTGCCAAACCCAAGAATTGGCGTATTTCTGTCGGTGTACGCGGTGCAGGCCAATTTCTGATCGAATCTACCTTGGATGGATCGACGTGAATCCCATCCTTGTTTACCACGTGGCCTAAGAAGTGGACTTCACGAAGCCAGAAGTCGCATTTTGAAAGCTTGGCGTACAACTGTTCCTTTCGAAGGAGTTCCAAAATAAGGCGAAGATGCTGCTCGTGCTCCTCATGACTCTTGGAGTAAATCAGGATGTCGTCGATGAAAACAATGACGAACTTGTCGAGATAGGGTTTGCACACCCTGTTTATAAGATCCATGAATACAGCAGGCGCGTTCGTTAACCCAAATGGCATAACCAAGAACTCGTAGTGACCATAGCGAGTTCTAAATGCTGTCTTAGAGACGTCCTCCTCGCGGACTCTCAGTTGATGATATCCCGACCGTAGGTCGATCTTGGAATAGTAACACGACCCTTGCAACTGGTCGAATAAGTCGTCTATGCGTGGAAGAGGATAACGGTTCTTCACCGTCACCTTGTTCAGTTCCCTGTAGTCTATACACATCCTGAACGTACCGTCTTTCTTTTTCACGAAAAGCACTGGAGCTCCCCAAGGCGAAGAGCTTGGACGAATGAAGCCCTTTTCCAAGAGCTCTTGTAGCTGCTTTGACAATTCTTCCAATTCTGATGGAGCTAGACGATATGGTGCGCGAGCTATGGGTGCTGCTCCTGGAGCGAGCTCGATCTGAAATTCAACCTGACGATGAGGCGGTAAACCAGGTAAATCTTCAGGAAACACCTGAGGGAAGTTACGTACGACTGGTATATCCTCCAATTTCTTTTCCTTTACTGATGCGTCTGAAACAAGAGCCAAAATGGCTGTGTGTCCTTTACGTAAGCACTTCTGAGCTTTCAAGAATGAGATGATGCCAACCACAGCACCAATCTTGTCGCCTTGGACTTCGAGAGGTTCTTGACCAGAACGTGGAATACGAATGATCTTCTCACTGCATAAGATTTCTGCCTGGTGTTGGGATAACCAATCCATCCCAATCACGACGTCGAAACTTCCCAAAACTATGGGAATGAGATCAATAGAGAAGGCTTGACCAGCTAGGATAAGTTTACAACCCTGTACTACGTGCTTGGCTTCTAGACTTTTACCGTTAGCTAACTCTACTACATGTTTGGTGGGTAAAAGTGTTGGTGCACGTTTTAGCAGTTGACACATTTTCACAGACATATAGCTTGTATCCGCACCCGAATCAAACAAAACAGTAACGTAAATATTGTCGAGGAGAAACTTACCCATAACAACGTTGGGATCGTTCACTGCGTCACCTCGACCTAGCACAAAAGCACGACCCCGAGCTTCGTTGCCGTTGTTATTTCCTCCGTTGTTGTTGCCGTTGCCCTGGTTGTTGTTGTTGTTGTTCTGGTTCCTGTTGAGCTGTGGGCAGTGTCTCTTGATGTGGCCTTCAGCACCACAATTGTAGCATCCCTTGTTGCCCTGTTGTTGGTTAGGCTGAGCGTGAGGCTGCTGCTGATTTTGGTTCGCAGGACGAAGGCTTCTACAGTCTTTGGCCTCGTGACCCATCTTGAGGCATCTTTGACAACGACCCTTGGTACACTGGCCGTTGTGGTGCCTGTTGCAGTTGTTGCACTTTGGAAGATTTCCGCGATATCCACCCTGCCTGTGGCTACCTGACGACTGCTGGTTAGGGCTTTGATAGTTGTCAGTCTTTCGCTGCTGATTCTGGGACTGAACCGAAACTGATGCTTTGCTTGAATCCCCCTCCCATTTCCTCTTGTTGTCACTGAGGGTAGCGGGAGTAGTTGAAGGAGTGTCTGTAGCAGTAGCGCTGACACGCTTAGGCAGTTTATTCTGATCCACTGCCTGATCGGTGATGCGATGAGCGAGACGCTGGATTTCCTGAATGTTGTCGAGGTTAGCCGAGGTAACATGGCTCTGGATTTCTGGTGCCAACCCCTTGAGATACATTTCGATGCGCTTGTATGGAGGGTCTACCATAGTTGGACACAGCACGGCCAGCTCGTTTGACCGCTTGGTATACGCTTCAATCTCCGACCCAACCATTTTCAGATTATACAGCTCGTCTTCTAGCTTGTGAATATCTTCACGCGTACAATACTCACGCTTGATAAGCTCCTTAAAATCGTTCCAGGGTGTGGCGTTAGCAGCTGCCAACCCCAGAATTTGCACCTGCGCGTTCCACCAGGTTAGCGCGATTCCTTCTAAAGTGCCGGTGGCGTATTTCACCCTGCGTGCCTCAGGGCATTCACACATTTCGAATACTGATTCTAGCTTCTCGAACCAGTGGAGGAGTCCAACCGCTCCTTCTGTGCCGCTGAACGTGCCGGGACGGCAGTCCATAAAGTTCTTGAATGTGCAGACAGGCTGCTGCGCGTGTTGACCTATTGTGTACGAATAGGACGAAGTTAAATACGAGAGTTAATGTAGGATCTAGAGATCCTAGTGTGTGCCTATACTGCAGGATATACTACCTGCTTGAGCTGCTGCAACTGCCGCAGCAACTTGGGCTTGAACAAGAGCCTCTAACTGGGCTTGTGTCATGTTAATTCTTCCAGCCATTGATCTTCATGTCAAAGGCGAAATAGGTGAGAAAATTTCGCGAATAGTGCGATGACAGAAAAGTGTAAGCACGTAAGGGTTCTTAAGCAATAGCAAATAGTGAGCATTGTAGTCTAAGCATACCACGAGCAAAGTTCTAAGTAATTCTAGCAAGTAGGCAATAAACATAAACCTTATTACCTAAAATGTCGAGTCTTGCACGTGGAGCGAAGCGTCGTTGTGGATCGTTGAGAGCACTGTTCTGGTTATAGTCTGGTTTTAATAAAAACGTTTTCCCATATTAAAACCAAGTTCTCTATAACCAATGGCTCTGATACCAATCTGTCACACCCCCAAAATCCCACACGCGGAGTACCACCGCTTGGGAGCGTGACATGACCAGGATCAAGCCATCAATCATATCAAACATAGCATTTAATAATAATAAAAGTTATTAAAGTAGTTCATCATGACATGATCGATGTTTCAAACCAAGCATTGTTTAAGTAGCGGAAGCATTGTTGTAAACCCAAGTTAAAAATACTGAAATGTCATGAGTGTCTAACAAAGTAATACGATCCTTGTCCACAACGACCGGCTCCTCTTTGTGCAAGCTCCATGTACCTAACGATCTGCAAGGCATGTAACAGAATGATCAACAAACTAGTTGAGCGAGTTCACAGTAAGTAAGTGCGTAACAGTAAATAACGGGTGGCTCTACTGGGCCGATAGTAAGTTGTATAGGTGGGGGCTTCCCATGTTATGTGACCACTAGACTATTCGTATCAACTATTCGTATCATCCCTGTTCTTCTTCCGAGAACAGTAGCGCGTATGGGGTGTACGTAGGTTTTACGCACGTATCCTTCACACCGAGGATAGGAGACGCGGGGGTGTACATGGGTTTCACGTACGTATCCTTTGTACCGAGGATAGAAGTAAGTAATGCGTACACGTAGGTTTTACGTGCGTGCCTGACATCCGAGGCAGTAATTTGGCATATGACCACGTAGGTGTTATCCTAACCTACGGAACCGTCCTGACATCCGAGAATCATGGTAGGTGATAGTCTAGGAAAAGCATATGTACGTTCTTAGTCAATGGTAACCTTTATCCCATTCCCACGACCCGGGAATCCCATGCCTTAGTAGGAGTGTGAACTCACCTGGGTTTGCTCGGCAGACAATAAAATGCTCAAGTATACAGTAAGAGATCAACCACGTCCTATCATGGTTACTTATGCAAGTTAGGTTCGTACTCAACTATTGCACGTATAAGCTACACGTATGTATACGCATATAATCATGGCAAGAATCATGTATGCATGTGAACAGGCAAGAGCATAGCATTAACATTCATGTGCGATCCAAAGTCTAAGCCCGAAATACCAACAGCCTAAATATCATGTCGGCCCAAACAGATAAGCAGTCCAATAACATAACAGTCATAAGTCCAAATCATTTGGCCCAAACGATTGGGCCTGTGACAGTGAAAGCCCAAAACAGTACACGTGCAAAGGTGGTCTCGAGTCGCAACCAGCGATCTCGAGTCGCAACCGGGTTATGAGTCACAGCAGGAGATTACGAGTCGCAACAGGAGATTGCGAGTCGCAATAGCTGGTTACGAGTCGCAAGGGACGGTCTCGGCTCGTCATGGTCTGGTTACGAGTCGCAACGGGACTCGCAACCATGGTCTCGGCTTGTGCTGTTGTGGTCTCGAGTCGTGATTGGTGATACCGAGTCGCAACCGTGTGTGTGTAACAGCTTATAACAAAATCCCGTAATTCCAGCAAACAGATTTGGCAGTTTCAATAACCGATCAATCATGGCAATTATCAAATCAATTACCAACATTTATCAATTTCATAACATATTCATATGATCAACTCGTGTAATCAACATCAAGAACAGCCGATTTCTAATAATCAAACATGTAAACGACTAACTTATAGGCTAGCATGCAATCTAAAACATCACAGCCGGTTACAAGCACATGCAATTCAACCGATTTAACCCTAAGAACATTGACTAATCAGCAACATATGATCCGGTTCTGTTCTAGCATATCAACATATATCACCAAAAGTAATTTTATATAGATTCTGTTTGGTTTACTAGCATGAACCCTAATCGGTTATGTAACACATTCCTAGATCATGCAATCCGATAGATAATCACATCATCGCAAAACCATACATATCAAGCATGAAATCAACACATACCACACTAACCGAGATGATGAAAGTTGTGAATGACAAAAGCTTCGAGAGGGAAGAATGCCTTCAGTTCCGAGACAGAGGAAAAGAGTTTGGTGTGTGAGTTCTTGGTTGCCAAAAGTGAGAAAAACTAAAACCCTAATTGTGTATATGCATATACGTGTGAGGTGAGGGTGGGCCGAAACCTCACTTGGGCCGGCTTGTGATCTCGAGTCCATTACATGGACCGAGTGGGTTTGCAAACAATAGTAAAGCCCAATTGATTTATGGATCGGGTGTAGTGTTGTGTGGTCCAATAACGCGACATTTAAACATTTAACCGTAACATTCATTCAATCAAATAAGGTTCACATAGACACGTATCGTTACACAAAGCAAGTCTAAAGTTCGAGTTGTCACAATTTAAGCTTTGAACTCAATGATCTACAACATTTCGACCCCACTGATCTAGAGGAAATGGACATCCTGCACCAACTGGCCTTGCTAAGTGTTAGAACTAGCAAGTTTTATAAAAGAACAGGGCGGAAATTCCCAGGGTTGCATGGGAATCTAAGGGTTGGGTTGGATAAATCGAAAATCAAGTGTTATAAGTATAACAGGTTAGGACATTTTGCTAGAGAGTGTAGGAGTCAAACAACTGGTCCCATAATCACTCACCCTAGTTCAAATCCTAGACCTCAAAATCAAAACACTGTGCACTATGCCCAATATGCCCCAGCAGCACATGTGAACACTGCTCACTATGCTGTTGCTCCTGTGCCAGTGCATTTTGTCTAAACAGCTGCTCCACAGATCCAATATGTTCAAACCCCTGCTCCCCAGGCACAAGTGCAACCTGCACCACAAACCACTGCTCCAGTAGCAAAACAACCAGATCAACAAAGTTTCTTTACTCAAGAACTTGTTGACTGGAGCAGTATGCCTGAAGACCTCAGTGATGAAAATTTTGCACTCTATGCTTCTAATGTTACTTCTCATGATGAATTTTGTTTAATGGCATTAGAGTCAATACAGGAGGGGGTTGAATCTGAAGAGGAACAACTGGCCTCTGAAACAGTGGATGAGGTGATTGAAGAACTGGTCACTGCTGTGGCAAATGAAGTACTGTTGGAAGAAAGTTCAGGCACCCTGATTGAACCACTGACAGATCCATGGTCCGAAGAAGAAAAGACAGGTGAGATAGAAGAGAGAGCTGAAGATGAGGAAAATCCTAAATGTGATTGTGCAATGATGGCTGCTGCAAAGGTATCACCTCAACTTCTTGAAAAACTGTGTTCTGACAATTGCATTATTGCTTTTGCTAACATCAAAGAGGTGAATGAAAACCTTCGTGATAAAATCTTATCTGATGAAGTCATATTTGAAAGGTCTCTAAAAGAACTTAAAAACAAATTGGCTGAAAAAGAGAAAGAGATTTGCAGCATGAAAGAAGAGCAAAGCATAACCAAAACCCAACTCCAAACCTTGATAGAAAAATACCAAGGTTGCAAAAAGGAGTTAGAGTCCACCCAGATCACATGTGAGAGATGGGTGGAATCATGCAAAGGGTATGAGGTTATGCTTGAGAAACAGATAAAAAGCAATGTGAAATTTGGGGTTGGTTATAGAAAACATGATGATGAAAACACTGCTTTTGAAAAATCTGTTTCAACCACTGATGTAACTACTGAGTTCATCCCCACAAACAAGAATGACCAAGAAGTGAAAATCACCGATAAACTTGGTAACAAAATCACACTTGACAGACCAATGGGTCCCTCTGCTTTTGAGGAGATTGAAAATCATCAATTTAAACCAAAATGGTCTGATGAGTGTGATATTCTTGAAAATTTCAAGCCAATGGACTTTACATCAACTGATGGTGTTAAAGCTCCAAAAGCTAAAGTCATTCCTCTTAAGGACATCCCAGCAGTGGTTAAAACCTCTGCTGCAAAGGAGTCTGAAAAGAGGAAGAAGAAAGAAAAAATTGATAACTTGTTTTGTGAATTCTGTGAGAAAAGGAACCATCTAACAAAAGATTGTTTCCACTTAAAAGCTTATGATATAAACAAAACAAGTGTCATAGTTTCAGCTGAAAGTTGCATTGTTTGTGGTAAAACAAACCACAAAACTCAAGCGTGTGTGTATCTCAAAAACTTTGATATCAAAAAGAATGAGTACCTTGCTAAAACATCCTTGAGTCCATCAGCATCACCATCGGTCATATTCACAAAGAAACAACCACTGTTTGTGCCAGTTCAAACAGCTGTCACAAAACAGCTGAACCAAACATCTGTCAAAAGGGATGTTCCGTTTACTGATGCACCTCCTGCCAATCAGTTCAGAAAAGGCAAGGAAAAACAGTCTTACCAAAGGATTCCACACGTTTATGAGGTCTACAAAAAGCCCTCTAAACCCAGAGTGAATAGGCATCCTTTTGGATATCAGCAGGTGATTGGGCAAGACCCTCAACAGTGGTTAGCAAGAAACAGTACTAAAACTGTCCAAACCCCTGACTTAACCACTGCTCATCACATTGCATCCATACCAGACACTGCTGAATCCCCATCCAAAGCCCTGTTGGCTTTGGAGTCCTTAATGAACTAATCCTTTTACTTCATGTGCAGGGAGCTTCTGCATGCTTTGATAGTCTGTGGTATGTAGATAGTGGAGGCTCCAGGCACATGACAAGATGTAAAGCCCTCCTCAAAGACTTTAAAATCCATGGAGGGGGTGATATATCCTTTGGAAATAATAGTAAAGGGAAAGTTCTGGGGTCTGGAACAGTGCAATCTGGTAATGTAAAATTTGAAAATGTCAATCTAATAGACAATCTGAAATTCAACCTTCTGAGTGTATCTCAAATGAGTGACAAAGGGTTTGGGTCATTCTTCACAAAAGATTGTTGTAGGATTGTTGGACCAGAAATGGTCAAAAAGATTGAAGCAATAATCAAAAATGGTCAAACTAAACTTGTTGCTCAAAGAAGTGGCAATGTTTATGTTGTTGACATGTCAAAAGAGTGTCCCAGAGCTGATGCCTGTCTGTTCTCAGCTGCCTCTAACAAAGAGACAGAACTTTGGCACAGAAGATTGGGGCACACAAATCTCAAGACAATAACAGAAATTTCAAAAAATGGGTTGGTGAGAGGCCTACCACAAAAATTGTTTTCATGTTCTGAACATTGCATTTCCTGTTTAAAAGGAAAACAGCATAAAATTTCTTACAAGTCCATTGAAGAGTCCAAAACAACCCAGTGTTTGCAAATGCTGCACATGGATTTGTTTAGCCCAGTTCAAGTCATGAGCCTCAAAAAGAAAAGATATTGTTTGGTTATAGTTGATGACTTTTCTAGGTTTACATGGACTTTCTTTTTGCACTCTAAAGATCAAACTGCAAGCATTTTGCAAGACTTTGTGACACAGGTTGAAAAGCAATTTGACCTTCCAGTGAAAAGCTTTAGGAGTGACAATGGCACAAAATTTAAAAATAAGGAGTTGGATGCCTTCTGTGTGAAGAAAGGGATTGTAAGGCAGTACAGCATCCCTAGAACACCAGAGCAAAATGGGGTGGTTGAAAGAAAGAACAGAACCTTGATTGAGGCTGCCAGAACTATGCTTGCAGATTCAGGTTTGCCATTAACTTTCTGGGCAGAGGCAGTAAACACTGCTTGCTATGTCCAGAAAAGAGTTTTAATAAATCCCAGGCACAAAAAGACTGCCTATGAAATTTTGTATAAAATCAAACCACTGATCTCATACTTCAAAGTGTTTGGCTGCCCATGCTTTATTTTGAATTTAAAAGATTCCATTTCAAAATTTGCAGCCAAAATTGATTGTGGTTATTTTCTGGGATACTCAACCACTGCCAAGGCCTACAAAGTGTTCAATGCATGGACCAAGGTAGTGGAGGAGACTTTAGATGTAAAGTTCAATGAACTTTCATCAATGAAAATCCCAGCAAATCCTGCTGATCTGTTTGATCTTGAAAAATTCACTTTTGAAAATACTGCTATCAAGACTAACAGTGCAGGTCCATCAGAGGATACAACACGAGAATCACCTGCACACAGACAAACAAGAAACCTGGTATGCATGCAACACGAGAATCACCTGCACACAGACAAACAAGAAACCAAGCGTAATGCGGAACAAAACAAATAAAAAGAAATATTTTTGGTTTTTCTAATTTTTAGGTTTTTTTGATTTTTTTAAAACAACGACTAACACTAAGCGCACCGATTCCCCGACAGCGGCGCCATTTTGATCGATGTCGAAAGGTCGGTCAAAAACAAGTTTAAAATTTGGTCCTAAGTACCTTTACTAGCAAGGGTAAGTAGGGTCGTCTCCACAGGGAATATGTGGTTAGTGTTGATTGTAGAAACCTAGATTAACTAAAACTAAGAAAAACTATTGCTTTGATTGCATTTTGAGATTTTTGATCGAGAAGAATTAAGAAAGTTATCAATTTTAAAGAAAAGCAACCCCCTCCGGATTTCCGGTTCAATGATTCACCCAAACCTGTTTAATTAGATAGATACCAAAAGGTCTTGTTAACAGTTTAGTTTGATTGATAATCAAAGACAAGTTTTTAATAATAACCTATGCAATTTAATTACCAAATCATAAGTGCCAAGAACCCACCCAATAACCAAACTACTCACGATGCAAGAAAACCGAATGCGAATGGTAAAAGATGAGTAATTGCAACACTCACAATTCTTTTAAACAAAACAAAACCACAAGTATTCTTCAAGTTATGAAAAACAATCTAAAAAACTAAATAAACAAGGTTTGAGTTTCACATACATGAACCATCCACCCGGAGGTGGTCACAAAAGAATCTAGCCACTCATAGTCATGATTTGATCTTCTTGGTTGTCTTGGATGTTTGATTGCATGAAAGATTGATGAAAATTGAGGTTGGGAACTCCAAAATTCGTCCTTAGGAAGTGAAAAACGGCTAGGGTTAGGGAATATCTCGTTTTGGGGTTGAAGATATCTTAAAATAAAGTGAAATCCTGAATTTTCACATGACTATCTGCTGCCAGCGCAAGGTTGCGCCCCCCCTGGCACAAGGTTGCACCCCTGACTGACTAGCATCTGTATTGCGTCCAAACTGACACCAAGTTTCGCCAAACTGGTTTCTTCTTGCGCCAAGTACTGGTTTCTCACCAGTTTTTGCATTTTTCAACTCCCAACTTGTGTGTAAGCTTCTAGCCTTCATAAATCTTCCCGAAAACCTCCCGTTTAGCTTCAATATCCATCCGTTAAGCTCTAGGTACCTACAAATAGAAACACACTCAAAGTAACCATGTTTTATGATGATAAACACTTAAAACCTTATATTTACACATGTTAAAACACGGTTATTTACCCTTCTATCACATCTCCACACTTCACCTTTGCTTGCCCTCAAGCAAACCGTTACGGAATTACTCATCATCGTAACAATACCTCTAAACCCCTATACCGATGCAACCGTTTAAGTCCCAAATCATACCGGTCCCATAGACTAACACAATCGAGATTGACAGTCCGACAAGCAAGTGATGCAATTTATAAAACTTAAGACTTGTCTATTCAAAACTAACATGCTTAGGATTACAACACATGCTACACGCCACTCACAATAAACTCTCCTCTCGGTTTAATATCTGAACTAGCATGTAATGTGCTAGCATTTATATCACTCAAAACCAAACATGAAATCCTGTAATCATAGGCTTGTATAACAATCATACCTCCACTGTATCATATAACACGGCACATATCAAAAGGACTTTCGGTTTTGGGCTTAGGCTAAGGGTAGGAAGATATTTGGCTTATATTTATAGATTTTTATGTGGCGAACAAACAAACGACCAAACCATGACAACTTTATTTGCAAACACATAACGACTAACACATTCGGGTTGGTTTCTACCCAAGAACATAAACGATATTCACAACACTTCTATTTTTTCCTTTTCCTTTTTCTATATTTTTTTCTTTTCTCTGTTTTTTTTTTCTTTTTTTTTCAATTATTCAAAACTCGTCGTTCACGGTCGATATCAAGACATTCACATTGGGTGGACAAACGAAAGGGTAAATAGGCTCAACAGGGCTACTAAGGGTAATGGTTAGGTAAACATAAAACAAACATAACGGTATAAGAGATATCCTAATGCCTTTATCATTTAAGTGCACATGTCAAACCACAATCTCAGCATGCATCAAATCATACAAGTTCTAACACAGAATAACATATGGCCTGCTCTCAACAAATGAAGTCATTATGTAAATCATTCTATCATTCTACAGGCTCAAAATTCTCACCAAAGAAGGGTAAAAAGGTTGCCGACACGTAGCATATGCAATCTAAAACATGTTACCCTTAAATAGACGTCTCTTTTCAATTCTTTTATCCAAAAAACACTTGTCGGACTTACTCTCATGAAACTTAAAGGAACGACCATGACAAGGGACTATGTTAGTTTACTACCGGCAAGGAACCCATCAGTGATTGGAACGTAAGGTTTTCATATCCAGTTAGTTCACTTAAGGCGATGAAATTCTTTAAAATTTTCAAAATTTTCAATTTTTTCAGTTTTCATCGTTTTCAATCACTTTCAACCTCTTTTAAACTATGTCCCAAGCCTTTGCCTTCCCGGGTTTCCATATCCCCACACTTGGGCGACATTGTCCCCAATGTATAGTGCTTTTAAAACGAAACTCGGGAATACCAACTAACAACCCTCATGAGCGACCGTGCCTAACACAATTAGCAAAAACACATTCCCTAACACATAACTTGTTCACACCACCAATAACACGGATAAAAATGCAATAATAGAAGTGGAACAGACTCCCCTGGTTTAAAGCGTAGAAGTGTTATGCGTCATGTTCCACCACGACCGTATAGCATTTCATTCGCGGCCGTGTCCACAAGTCCTCAGGTCAATCTCTACAGTTAGTGTGCAGATCATCCCCGTCCAAATGGAGATTGAGTATGGACAGTTTTGATTGAACTCTAATTCGTGCAATTTCCGTAACTACAACTAGAACGTACTGGGACTTCACCGAACATCCCCACACTTGGACCATTGCATCCATGGAGATTAATAACCTGATTACCTGCAAAAGTTCTCACGCAAAAACAAAACAAATTTACACTACTCTACATCCTCGGGCTGCCTCCCGAGAGCGCTAAGTTTATAGGTCTTCAGCCAGACCGTACCTGATATACCCTTATGGTGGTCGAGTGGGATGCTTGCGTCCCAAGGCCTCTAAGTATGTACCCCGCCAATGCTCCGGTAAGTCGTCCACTGTCTTCCACATTGGACCGAATAACTTTAACCTTCGTTTTTCATTATTACATTCTGACGGTTTCTTTTTCTTCTTCTTCCCTCGTCGCTTCCCCTTGTCCGTTTTAAACTCCTCATGCACCACACTTTCCTTTTTCCTTACCGTTTCGCATCCTGCCCCTTCAAACCTGTCAACCAACAAACACTCCTGTTTGGTTTGACTCTCCTTTGCAGGAGAGACATTTTCATCACCATTTTCAGCTTTTGAGCGTTCACCTGAAATGGGAGGATTAGTCGCATTCGAAAACATATTTAACCGCAATTCGCGATCACCAAACCTCATACTTACCGTTCCATCAACGCAGTTTATAATTGCATGAGCAGTCGCTAAGAACGGTCTACCCAGAATGACTGGAGGGTGCGTGTTCTTTGAACTTGTGGCACAATCAAGAACTAAGAAGTCAACTGGGTAGTAACACTCTTCTATTTTCACAATTACGTCCCTTACAATCCCCCTCGGACACATGGGAGTCTGATCAGCCAACACCACGGTGGTGTTGACTTTTTGTAGCGGACCAAAATCATATTGGTCATACAGACTCCCTGGTAGAATACTAACACACGCTCCAAGATCCAACAGTGCCCTTTTTATTTTAAATTCACCCACTTGTATGGAAATAATGGGTGCTCCTGGATCTTGGAGTTTGGGGGGAAGGGTACCCAATAAAACGGCATTCACATTGGTAGTCAAATCAAGTTTTTTAGGAAACTTGTGAAGTCGTTTTTGGGTGCTTAACTCTTTCAAACACTCCACATGATCGACTCTCTTTAATCACATCAAGTAAGGGTAGATTAATTTTAGCTTGTTTAAAGCCTTCCCACCTTTCATCCCTTGGTGGGTCCCGATCATGTTGAGAATCCGATTCAGTATTAACATACTCCACCACCTCCTCAACTACTTGTGATGGTGGAGCTACCTCAACGTTACCAGTGTCAAAAGTTGGACGAACACTTACCGCATTGATGTGCACATTTCTTCCATTCTTTAAGCTAGATGACTGATGTGTTGGATTAACTGTGGTAGTGCTTGGCAACTTACCTGGGTCTCTTCTCAGCTGAGCTAGATCTTCTACTAGTTGTCCCAACTGTTTCTGCATTGCTTCCGAAGTTTTGTCTCTAACCTCATTATCCTTCCGAATATCCTTCATAAATGACATGATTGCATCTAGCTTTGAATCACTCGAGTCGCCTCCACCACCTGAAGAAATACCTTGCTGGTTGCCTTGATTCCTCCAACTCCCTTGATAATTGCTTTGATTTTGTTGTTGGTTGTTGGCTTGAGGCCCTTGATTGTATTGGCCTCGATTCTGGTAACCTCCTTGTTGGTAATTTCCTTGCTGATTCTGATAATGCTGACCTCCTTGGTTAGGTACCTGAAAATTGGGGTTCAACTGATTAGCAGAATTACCATAACTAAAATTGGGGTGGTTTCGCAAACTTGGATGATATGTATTCGATTTCATATCATATTTCTTTCATTCACCATCGATTTGATTCACTTCATCGGTCTGACCACCCAACACAGCACATTCTCCGACTTGATGCCCTAACTCTCCACATTCAGTGCACACTGAAAACGTATTGGTGGTTTTAACTTCACCCCCTTTTCCAAGGTTCATTTGAGCTAACTGACGCTCAAGCAACAAGTTTTGATGCCTCAACTTCTTGACCCGTTCCTCAGCTTCATAATCAACCGACTTCGCTGAACTCGATCTTGCCCTCCTACTAGATTGTGCCTGTCTCTTAGAAGTAGCACTCTGTCTCTCAAAATATGCCCAATCTGCAGCTTCTGTATTGGTGAGAAACGTACCATTACTGATGGCGATAAGATCTCTTACATCATCAGGAAGTAGCCCATCATAGAACGCTTTGATCAACTCCCATGTCTGAATGCCATGATGGGGGCATTTCCTCAGCAACTCCTTAAACCTCGTGAACGCCTCATGAAATGTCTCCCCTGAATGCTGTTGGAAAGCTCTGATTACTTCCCGAGCTTCACTGGTTCTGTTCATTGTGTAATACTCCTCCAAAAATACCTGTTGCATCTCTTGCCAAGTGTAAATACTCCCAGGAGATAATGTTGCGAACCATTGGCGTGCCTTGTCTTTCAGGGTAAATTGAAACAACATCAACTTCACCTCATCCTTTGTGAAACCCGAACCTCCTATAGTTTGGCAAATTGAATCAAAACTTGCAATGTGCAAGTATGGCTCTTCGGTTCTTTTTCCGTAGAATTTCGGCAAATGGCCTAAGTATTGAGGCCTCACCTCGAAGGGTCGATTATTATTCCCCACCGGTGTAACTATAGCTGATGAGTTGGGTACTATAACGGGTCGACAGTGGCCTTCAACGCCTTGAATTGGTGCCCCTTGAATGACTTGTGGGACACCATCCATAAACTGTATCTGCTCGCCCCTAAACCGATTATTAGCTCTTTGATTTCCCGCATTAAACTGTGGAACTCCATTATGAACTTGATTTTGTGGAATCGGCCGCTGGATGTGATTTCTTTGGTTGACTTGTTGTTGTACTGGGTGTCCTTGATTCACATTGTACCCTTCGTCGTATCTGTAATCAGCATATCTCCCATCGTACTGGTTTTGATAATCGTCATCTTCCCAACCGGATTCCCACGTGTGAACACTGCCTTCTCTTTGGTTGGGATCCACATCATACCCGTGTTGATGTTGTGGTTGGTTAAGACGAATAATTTCCCCATGTCGGAGATTTAGATTCCCATGTTGGTTTTGTGGGCCTGGGTTGAATTGTGGAAATGGTTGTGGTGGTGGTTGATTCTGGTTTTGGTTATTAGGCTGGTTTTGGTTCTGGTTTTGATTTTGATTTTAGTTTTGAGGGATTGGTGGATCTGGAATGGGAGGGATTGGATCGTTTTGGACTTGGTTTTGTGGCTCTTGATCAGCCATTTCGTGAGCTGCTTGTTCAAGATCTTGAGCAACTGTTGATGACTGTGCTTTAGTTTTCACTGCTGAACGGAGAAGAACGAGATTCTGTCGAGCAATCTTCTCAATTTCTGGATCAAATAAGAGCGGTGAGGATTTCTTTGAAAACCTGGTATGCATGCAACACGAGAATCACCTGCACACAGACAAACAAGAAACCAAGCGTAATGCGGAACAAAACAAATAAAAAGAAATATTTTTGGTTTTTCTAATTTTTAGGTTTTTTTGATTTTTTTTAAAACAACGACTAACACTAAGCGCACCGATTCCCCGGCAGCGACGCCATTTTGATCGATGTCGAAAGGTCGGTCAAAAACAAGTTTAAAAGTTGGTCCTAAGTACCTTTACTAGCAAGGGTAAGTAGGGTCGTCTCCACAGGGAATATGTGGTTAGTGTTGATTGTAGAAACCTAGATTAACTAAAACTAAGAAAAACTATTGCTTTGATTGCATTTTGAGATTTTTGATCGAGAAGAATTAAGAAAGTTATCAATTTTAAAGAAAAGCAACCCCCCCCGGATTTCCGGTTCAATGATTCACCCAAACCTGTTTAATTAGACAGATACCAAAAGGTCTTGTTAACAATTTAGTTTGATTGATAATCAAAGACAAGTTTTTAATAATAACCTATGCAATTTAATTACCAAATCATAAGTGCCAAGAACCACCCAATAACCAAACTACTCACGATGCAAGAAAACCGAATGCGAATGGTAAAAGATGAGTAATTGCAACACTCACAATTCTTTTAAACAAAACAAAACCACAAGTATTCTTCAAGTTATGAAAAACAATCCAAAAAACTAAATAAACAAGGTTTGAGTTTCACATACATGAACCATCCACCCGGAGGTGGTCACAAAAGAATCTAGCCACAAATAGTCATGATTTGATCTTCTTGGTTGTCTTGGATGTTTGATTGCATGAAAGATTGATGAAAATTGAGGTTGGGAACTCCAAAATTCGTCCTTAGGAAGTGAAAAACGGCTAGGGTTAGGGAATATCTCGTTTTGGGGTTGAAGATATCTTAAAATAAAGTGAAATCCTGAATTTTCGCATGACTATCTGCTGCCAGCGCAAGGTTGCGCCCCCCTGGCACAAGGTTGCGCCCCTGACTGACTAGCATCTGTATTGCGCCCAAACTGACACCAAGTTTCGCCAAACTGGTTTCTTCTTGCGCCAAGTACTGGTTTCTCACCATTTTTTGCATTTTTCAACTCCCAACTTGTGTGTAAGCTTCTAGCCTTCATAAATCTTCCCGAAAACCTCCCGTTTAGCTTCAATATCCATCCGTTAAGCTCTAGGTACCTACAAATAGAAACACACTCAAAGTAACCATGTTTTATGATGATAAACACTTAAAACCTTATATTTACACATGTTAAAACACGGTTATTTACCCTTCTATCAAGTGTTAAGCAGCTCATTGACACGAAAGAAAAATTAAATCGAGCCAACAAATTAAAACAAACACTTCTATAGTTTTGTTAAAAAAACTAAAATGATGGCAATGATGTAATTTTGAACGGAGGGAAAAAAATTGTAATTTTTTACTGGGGTAAAATCATAATTTGCCAAAAGATAAAGCGATGTCAATGCTGTAACTTTGAACCATAGGCAAAATCGTAATTTTAAACAGGGGCAAATTCGTAATTTTTAACTGGGGGTAAAATCGTAATATACCCGGGCCAATGTGGGAGTGCCATGCAGCAGGCTGACACTATTCCCCCACACACCTTTTAAAGAAACCAAAACGTTGGCAACATTGTAATTTTTACCTAAGGGCAAAATCGTAATTTTTGGATGGGGTAAAATCGTAATTTACCAAAAACTAAAGCGATGTCAATACTGTAATTTTTAACCAGGGACAAACCCGTAACTTTAAACATAGGGCAAAATCGTAATTTTAAACTTGGGGGTAAAATTGTAATATACCCGAACCAATAAGAAAATGACAAGTAAATATACAATCGAAAAAAAAAAAAAAAAAAGGAAAAAGGCAACCGCCCTTTTCCTCCCTCCACTTGTTGTAAAGAAGTATTCCCTTATCTTGGGTTTGTTGTTATGGAGAATGGTCTGATGTCAATCCTCTTTATTTTGCCTCTTTACATTTTCCCGGAGCTTTCCTAGCTCCTTGCTTGGTTTCCCAGATTTTTTTTAATCCAGTATCTTGCTTTTCTAGCTCCTTGCTTGGTTTCCCAGATTTTTTTAATCCAGTATCTTGCTTTTCAAAAAAAAAAAAAAAATTATAAAAAAATATATTTTAAAGTCACAGATGCTCTAATAGTTCAAATCTTGTGAATATGTTTTGTAGGTGTTGAAATAAAATAAAATTATGTTAACAAAACTGGACATATATGAATCCTATTCAACATTTAGTGATTATTTTTTTGTAAATTAACTTCAAGTTTAAGATAGTTGTGAAGAAAAAAATATTATAACCTTATTATAAAGCAACTAAGTTATGCATATGAGAGTTGTATAATTGGCTTTGGGAGCTTTTCAAAAAAAATTGGAATTTCCCTTTATGATCCTAAAGTTTTAAACTTTGACAATTTAAGTTTAAAGTTTTAATCTTTGTTTCATTTTTAACCTTAAAGTTTTAATCTTGACAATTTAAGTTTATAGTTTTAATCTTTGTTAATTTAACCTCTTTTATTAATTTGATTTTTCACTTCTAATTCAAAAGTTTTCATCTTATACAATTTAACCCTTTGATTAATTTAATTTTTCACTTCTAATTCAAAAGCTTTCATCCTTTGCGATTTAACCACTTTGATTTTTTTTACTGATGTGTTGTAATCTTGGCTTTGGGAGTTTTTCAAAGAAAAAATGGTTATGCATATGGTTGTTGTAACCTTAGCTTTGAGGGTTTTTAAAAAAAAATTGATTTTTTTACTTTTCACTCAAATGTATTTCATAAATTACCTTTAACGCAAAACTATTTGTTTTTTTACTTTTAACATAAAACTTTTTATCTTTTGCAATCTATGCTCACAACATTTTTTCCTTTCAACTTTGGCCCTTTATAATTTTCATTTCCCGCAAATTTTTCGCTTTATGCTTCGTTCTAAATTTTGTGACTAAATACATCGAAACGTGCGTCTTTGGTTTAACGTTTTTACGTTTCGTTCTAAATTTTGTGAGTTAACACGACGCAACGTACGTGTGTGGGTGAACGTTTTTACATCGTCTATTTTTTTCCCGTTTGAAAGGTTCAACATAACGTGCGCATCCTAAATCGACTTAGTTATAACTAAAGAATCCCCGCCGCATTCCGGCGGGTCGTAATTCTAGTTACTAAATAATAACCGAGTTCCATAATGATCATGACAAATATCATTAATAGCAAAGATTCTTTCTAACTTTTACGAAAAAGTCACTCAACATAATTTTAACATATTAAAGTCATTAGTCAAAAAAGTATAAAAAGTCAGTCAACTCATTTTTGTTATATTAAAATCTGTAGATTTGTCTTAAATGTGTGTAGGGAGAAGATTATGATATGATTTAACAAAGAAAATGGAGGATTCTAAATAGTGGAAGGGTGCTTTAGTACGTAATACTAGGAGTTATCTCACCGAATCTCTAACATGAGTATAATGTTTTGTTTTAATTATTTGTTACATGTATTTTGAAACAATATTTGTCTATGACGTATATAAAATTTGGGTTAGTGCTAAGTTTGTAGTAGTGAAAACGATCCGAAGTGATAACGCATGGAAAAGCGGTGGGAGGCGTTACTTGAATGCAATTGTACTTGTTGAGTTTGACATGTTAAAGGCATTCTATGTCTGCATGCAGCTTCTTTTATCACTATCACTCAGGATATAAACTGAGACAAATATTTGATTTGTATTTCATTGTCTTGAAATCTAAAGCAGTTTATGCTCTAAAAGTTGCTCTGATGTCTATAAATGATCAATGGGTACACATAGATATCGAGGAGAAGATATACCTACCTACTATTAAACGTCCGTCGAGAAGACCAAGAAAGAATAGAAATAAATCACATGACAACCCTAAAATGAAATAAATGTCCGCGTTGTGTTGAGTCTGGACATGGTCGGCCCTGAAGGTGGGCAGGGAGGACCACCGGCCAGGGCCTAATATTTCAAAGGGCACGTTTTTTTAAAAAATCTCCGATATGTATATGTAAAAATAAATAAATTAATCGGATATACCCATACAAACACTAACATATGTCAACTTACAAAGCTATTTTTATGGTTTATATTAGTTATTAGCCCATTGACATTAGATTTAGACTTTTAACGAGCACAATACCAAATTTCGTTAAGGCCTAAGGGCATGCTTTTTCAAAGTCGAACAGGGTATATGAATTCTCAGGGCCGGCCCTGAGTCTGGACACCATGAGAACATATAAAAATCTAGCTTCTGAAGATTCTAATTACCATCAACAAGTAAAAGGGGAAGGGGAACGAATACAAAAGTTTATATCAGTTGAGTAATTGATTTTTTTGGTATTTGTTGTGAAACAACAAGCCTAATAGCTAAACAATATAGAAGAGATGTAGAGAAAAGGAGATTAATATTTCATTGATAGGTATGACTTACAATGAGATACAATAGTGGTATATATAGGTGTACAAAACTTGGAGAGAAAGCTAATCTATTTTTGGTGTTGATAACCACATTAATAATAAATATATTCATAACACTCCCCCTTGGTTATCAACATAATACGCTTGATGCTACCTCGTTAAAAACCTTGCTAGGAAAACCCAGTGGGACAAAACCATAGCTAAGGGAAAAAGAGTGCAGCGTGTAATGCGCATTAGTCCCCCCCTGATAATTCTAGATCAGGTATGTCGCCTCATTAAAAACCTTACTAAGAAAACCCAATGGGACAAAACTTAGTCAAGGGAAAAAGAGTGCAACTTAAATAAGTCTCCCCCTCATTTTAACATGTATCCTTTAAGTGACGTGTGTCCATCTTTCTTGAAAGTTGATCAAAGCTTTTGTAGTCAATGATTTGTCGCTCGATCCCTTAATGTGCAATCCTTTATGTTGAGCAATGTTGTATAATCTTCTAACAAGACTTTAGGTGCCTCCTTCCAAAAATATCATATGTCTAGGACTGTGTTTAGTTACATTCCTGCATCTACAAGACTAACCAAACTTGTTTTGATAGGTTAGTAAAATATAATCAAATATCGTTTATACCTGAAATATTTCGTTGAACTCATTCCAATGTCTTTTCGCTTGACAAAGGTTATATCATGACAATAACCTCAAGTGAAAGATATTATAACCATACATAGCTAGCAAAACATTTTAGTGCACACATGCATTTACTGATGGTACTTCTAGAAATAGAATCTCTACTTTGGTAAGAGATGATAATAGGCATTTCTTATAACAAATGACTTAACAACCTTTAACATACTTTAAGGTTCAACTATGTCCATACTAAAATATCCCAACATCATCTTCTAGATGTACTTGAGTGATTGATAAAATATAATTACATATACTCGAACTGCAGTTCGAGTAATAATTAGATCGTGCCAAGGTCATTAGAAAAAAAAATTCTCCCTCTAAAAGCTCGACAGTTTCTCTCGATGATGCCTAAACATCATCACTGTAAACTGCGTTTATAGTGAACTTTTAAAAGTAGAATGTTGATAAAACATGGCTAATTTAATCAAACTTATATCCCTCTTTATGCGAATATCTCGAGTTGTACAACACTCGACTCGACTATTTTAGTCCACACATATTTTGTCAACTTCATATAGTATGTTCTTAAGGTTTTGACATCAATGCTTCTAGCATTATCAATCCATACGGGAATTTGTACCATCTTATTCAAATATGCACGTGCTTTCACTCTTTAGAAGTTTTGCGACATAAAATTTGCCCATTTAACACATAAATATCTATATCATATGCAAAAATGTCATGAACACTTGCTTTTATCTCCGAAATCCATATTGTACCATGCGTGTACACTATTTATTGAGATATCACAATCACCGGGTACAAGTTTTCTATGTATGTTTCTTGGTGCACAAGTATTACATCGTTAAGATGTTTCAATTAACATTTTAAGCACTCAATAGCTTTAGAAACTCATCAGGAGTTCCAGTTATATCCAACATGTAAAATAATCATAACCTTTTCAAATCCGAATATGTTTAAATGATCACATTGTTCTCGAGAACTTACTTTACATGACTTACATAATTTAATCCTTCAGGACTTTCATGTGACCTTTCAATATCAAGTGATACATAACATTCATACGACGCATATCAATTCTCTCTCTATATTACCAGACAGATAAAACATTGGAAAGTCATTGCATCCACCACTAGAGAATGTGTCTCTTTATAACCAATCATGGGTTTTTGCGAAATCCTTATGCCACCAATTTTTCCTTATCTCATTTAATTTGATTTTCACATGATTCGCATAAAAGACCCATTTGTATTCAACATACTTTACAAATTCAGTTGTATGGAGTATTGGTCCTAAAACTATCAATTTCATTAGAGAATTCAACTCTGCCTTATTCGCGTCTTTTCGCTTTTGGCCAATCATTTCTCATAGGCAGATCTTAAATTTTGATCCTTATCATTTTATCATTCAAGCGCTATTTTATATACCAAAGTATAACGACGTCGATTTTAATTAAATTCCATATATATTTAGACATGATACAAATTAGCGAGATCTCTTTAATTTCAGGTACCTGAGGTTCTTCTGGAACCATCATGTCTAATGTCTCTTCAAGAGACCCTTTTAATATAACCTCGACTTGACCATCTTAATTAGTTGCTCCAACTTTCGAGGAATTTTATTATTGGAATTGACTAGTCTACCACGATTCAGACGTGCAATAGACTCATTACAAACATGTGGTTGTTCTTCTGGAACACTCATCTTAATTGGAGCATTAGCAGTTGGTATATGTGACATAGTCACCTTCTTAAGGTCAGTGAATGCGCCTGGTAATGGATTCGCTAATTGAGTTATCCTTTGAACTTCTGGTTCATACTTTTAGTTTTGAGGATCAATGATAATTCATACTAACTCATTTATTTTCCAACTGCTTTTTATCTCCCCCTGATGTTGGGAATGTTAATCCATTGAGATGGATATCAATTAATTGAGCCGTAAATAAATATCTCATGAAAGGCTCTATTCGTTATCACATATTCCCAACCACCTTTTAAGGTCCCATCGTTGTGCGTCGTGATGGATCAGTTTCAATATATACCGCACAACCAAAATCTTAGAAGAGACATCTTTGGTTCCTGACCAAAAACCAACAATAATGGGGAGAAACTATTACATGTTGGCTTGATGTGAATTAATGTTATTGCATGTAAAATTACATGTACTTATATATAAACATAAACGTGCTCTCATGATTATTGGCTCTGCTATCAATCATATACGTTCAACAATCGTCTTAACAAAACACTTCGTATATGAACATAAGCTACATTAAGTGCAATACTTATTCCAATGATCATTAATAACTTGGGAAATAAATATATGCAATCTGGAATATTGCGCTGGCTATCCCATTAGCTAAGCCATAAGTCACACAAACTTCATGTTGTTGATTCGATAACCATTTAGACGATGCATCGATTTAAAAACACTAAATGGTATCATGTGTGGATACATATATCCTTTATTCATTCCAGACTATTTAGGGATTCAAACCTACTTTAGTTTTAAGTTCCCTTGAGAGAAAACATAACATTTTTAATTGCCAAGAAGAATCTTCTGTTTCTTCAATAAATTTCACATCATCAATACACGGTGTGGTCTAACCGTTCATGCCAACTAATCAAATAATTCATAAACTTCTGATTCATGATCATACATGTATTACTTGCACATATGTAATACAAAACGTAAGATATGAGAGAATATATTATAACTTCAAAGTTTAAACCACCATGTTATAATCACTCTCTTTATTTGCCACTTGTGGTGTTCAATCTTATTATTTACATAATCATCGTTGAATTTCTGATGGTCGATCTCATTTATCATTAAAATTTTATCAATTATGTCAACGATCACAATGATCAATAAATATTCCTTTCATGGATCAGAGTAAAACTAAACAAGTTTCATGGTTTTTCATTATTTTCTCAGCCATACAAATATAAAATCATATCAAGCCTTTGTACCGTTTTAACGATATTGCTACTTTAGAAGCATGTCTTAGGCGTGCCAAATGGAAAACTTATATCAAGTTTTCTTTATAATTAAACTTATTCTCACATATCATTACTAAGCCGTATTTCAATGTCCAGGTCATGTAAGATTTATTAGTCTAACATCTTACAACCTTTAATAACTTGAATGAACATCAGGGAGACGCCTCAGGTGTCATGTCTAAATGTATCTATACACTTTCATAAAATCGATAGTAAACCACAACTTTGATTTAACTATTCTATTAAATAGTATATATATGATAAACATAACATATAGAATAGAAGGTTTGTATATAAAGTATAATAATACATGACATTATAAGACGTCACCATATAAAACAAGTTATATTAAGGCTTTGTGAAATAAGATTTTTTTAAACACTTATAAATAAAAAAAATGAGTTTATGGCATAACCAATCACAAATATATCTTACATAAAATATATGTCACTAATATAAGCATTACATAAAAATTATTTGTCAATAATACAAACATATATAAAACATATCAGGTATGAAATAACACCTATTACTAAAACCAAATAATTTGCAATGATATCGTGCTCAATTATTAACATCTTGATAGTTCAGTTAACATCGTTATATTATGTAATTCAGTAAACACATATTAACATAAGTGTTGGGTTCGTGAAAAATAAGGCATATTAATGAATCTCATATCGATTTGAAACATGTCATTGATTGATGTACAGTCATTAATTGATGTACAAATACAATAGATATATTAAAACCATCTTTTCATGTAGTAGTTAATTAATTTAATAAAATGGCATCTTAGAACCAATCTTCATTCAACAGCTTGTTAATCTAATGTCAAAATATTCACATATTAGTGATGGCATAACTTTTGCATTAAATGGATTATATTATAATATTCGAATAGTTCCTGCAAGTATATTATTAACATTGACCAAATATGTATCTTATATAAAAAAATTGTGCCTATTGACTATGGTTTATAAATTCCATAACTAATAGTTTTCAAAATAAAACCATGATATGAAATGTATATATACCAAAATCTTGATTTAAATAATTAACATAACATATCTTGATTAAACATAAAATATATCTCATAAGATATTCTAAATGTATATGTGCCATATTCCATATTCTCAATATATAGTCTGGTAAGTAAACAAAAAAAAAATGATTATTCAAAGTATATGTCATTAATAACATTTATTCAACAACAGATTATTCTGTAACTAATCATCATTAATTTAATAATCAACGTAGACATTAGCAATTCATACGAAGATGAGACTAAAACTAACAATACTAAAAATATACAAGAGATGCATACACGCGTTAAATGGTTCGATATCTTTATGCTAATGTATTAAACATTATATAATTAATTAATTATAAGCTGAGATTATAATTAATTATATGGTGAGATTTAAATCAGGTTGTAAACACAAATGCAGAGAAGAAAACAAAATATACATATAGATCTATTGAATATTCCAGCTAACATCAATTAATACTTGATTTTTTTTTTTTTGAGAAACAGAATATACAAAAATCAACTCTATACCTTTATCAGACAAAGTAATTTTAAAATTTGTATTTGAAGGATTTATGAAAAACATTGTTTTATACTTTAGCATGCAAATATTATCAATTGTATACTAATTGTATACTGATACTTACGTGCCAAGAAAAGGAACATTCAAAGATAAAGTAGATTGTGCTTACCAAGATCCAGAATTCACGATTTATGAGCTAATTTTACCCACACAACCACCATTCAGAATTCAGACAAGGCAAGTGGGAGAAAGCAGATCCACGAGGCACATGCGAACAAGTAGGCGGCGGTCATAATTAGGGTTATTGAAGGGAGCATTTTCGTGCTGATAACGTGTTGTGAAACAACAAGCCTAATAGCTAAACAATATAGAAGAGATGTAGAGAAAAGGAGATTAATATTTCATTGATAGGTATGACTTACAATGAGATACAATAGTGGTATATATAGGTGTACAAAACTTGGAGAGAAAGCTAATCTATTTTTGGTGTTGATAACCACATTAATAATAAATATATTCATAACAGTATTGTAATTTATTTGTTTTTTTTTTGGAATTTAAAGATTTTCACATTGATTGTTGGAGATTGTTTTTTTTTTTTTTTTGCATAACTTTTTGGTTCCCTAATTGATTAAAACTTAGGCATTTGTTTTGCAAATTTTGGTGATTGTTGAAATATAAAAATAAGTAAAAAAGGATAAGGAAAGGCAAAAAGAAAAAAATGGGAAAAAAAAAGTAAACAAACGGAAAAAAAGGAAAAAAACTAGTTAAATAGGCATATTTGAAAATTTTATGTTTCAGTAAAAAATAGAGTAAATTGCCATTTTAGTTCCTGGGGTTTGGTCCAAATTATCATTTTAGTCCAAATAGTTTTTTTCTTCTCTGGGTTTCTGACTTTTCCATAATCTTGCCATTTTAATCACATTGTCTAACTCAGTCTAAAAATCTGGTTATAACCAGGGGTGTTTTTTGGCATAACTGTTGTGTAGTGATAACCAGGGGTAGTATACAACATAACTTATAAACCTTATAATAATTTAATGCCAAAAAGACACCTGATTATAACCTGGTTTTTAGACTAAGTTAGGCAATGTGATCAAAATGGGGAAGAGGGGGTGGGGGTTAGGTTTTTTTAGGTTTTTGGTGGTGTAGTGGGTTTCTTTTGTTGTGTTCACATTGGTTCTCGCGGTTCTCGCAATAAAGGTGGTTCTAGCATGAACCCCACCACATATATATATATATATATATATATATATATATATGTGTGTGTGTGTGTGTGTGTGCGCGCGCGTGTGTGTGTATAGGGTGAGGTTCCTGTAAAAAGGATCGTTTTCGTGTGAAGTGTGAGAAGGCATAGAAATTTACATGTAGGCATCATGTTTTTTACTTAGACATGATGTTTTGGGTTGTTTTGACAAGAAAAACACCAAACATAACAATTTAAAACACAATGCAACATATTATGGGCGTGAAATTTAAAACACACCGCTTAACACTTAAAACACACCACTTAACGTTCTTGGCATGGTGTTTTATGTTTTAAGCCTAGAATTATTACATTGTGTCTTAAATTGTTATGTTTGGTGTTTTTCTTGCCAAAACAATCCAAAACATTATTCCTAAGTGCAAACAATGATGCCTACATGTCAATTCTTATGGCTTCTCACACTTCTCACGGAAAATGTCCTTTTTACAGGATTCTAAGACTATGTGTATATATATAATTTATGAATTGCATACGAATATACGTAATTGGCTCTAAAATCTTATTCTAGTAATTTAATATAATAGTCAATATATGTATATTACATTTACACCATCCCCTCTATATATGTCACAAAACCATGGTAATATAAACATCTTTGAATTCTAAATCAGAGAGCTGATTTCCTTTGTATGTCTGCAAAGCTTTAGATTACCCAAGAAATGTCTTCTGTTTTTCTTTCTAGATTCTCACTTCATATTTGTAAAACACTTTTGATAATCTTTCAAATTGTTTGCAACACATCTTGGGCTTTAAATGATTTCTCCACAACACCTAGTCCTAACGACAATGTGGATGATGATATTGTAGCATTTGATGGTAATGGTCCTTTCCCCTTATACCCTGGAGGTACGGACTTTATTCACTCCATTTATGCTATGTATATTTTGTTTTTCCGTTTTATTGATCTTATTTAGTTATTTAAAAAAAATAATATGGTTACATGTTTGATTAAATTAAGATTGTTTATTTGTATTTGTTTGCCATTTCTTGATGGAAATTATAAGAAGCAATCTAGACTTCAACACGATTCCTATACAAATATAGATATTATACATGTATAATGCATACATATATGATTACAAGTATGTATCTATCCTTAAGGTTTTTTTTCATAGGTCAATATTCACAATTTAAATAAAATTTTCAGCTTTCAACATGAAATTTTTATTTTTTATTTTTCCATATTTAATAGGTAGTGTTATTGTACAAATTGGAAGGAGATTTTTGTTTTGAAAAAAAAAATCATATCAAACATATATTTTAATTTCATAATCTTAAAAAATGTTTTTTTTTTTAATTTACATTAATAGAGTAATTATGTAATCACTCTGATGCAATTGCACATAATTATTCTACTGGAGTAAATAAACAAAAAAATTACATTTTTCAACTAAATATCATGCCTAAATAGATGAAAAAAAAAAGTTCAAAAAAAAAAAAAAAATTCATCACTTCTCAAGTTAAGTATGTTAAGACTTATTTGTATTTGATCGTTACTATATATATTTTTTTTGAACGGAAAATTTTGATCACTGACCGACCAATGGAGTATCATTATGTCACCAGTGGAACTACCCGATCATATCCATCTCCACTAGACATAATGTATATACACCAATTCAGGAATCAGGAGTAAACCCAATAAATATGGGAAAACCCTCTTGTGGGATAAAAACATTAATTAATTTAACATTAATTTTTGTTTTCTGTGTGATGCATTAATTAATTTAAAAGAAACAATTTTGTAATAATATGATTACAAGATTTATGATATTAACAAATATAAGACTTTGTTCTTTCTTCTTTACATTTGCATTTAATCAAATAAAATTTATGATCTTTTTCGGATACATAATGTTTAATTACCGGGTGTTGAAAAAGAACTGGTATTGTGCATTTAATGTTTACAACATTAAACTTTTAACCTTGGTTATGGTGCTACAACACCACCGTAACCCTTAGACTTGAGGATATGGGGGCCGGCCTTGGTCTGGTGAGGCCTGACGCCGTACCCCTACACCGCCCCCCTCATGTCCGTCCCGTCTTCACCATCGGTTAGAAGACGAAGTCGCCGGCCCTCCTTTCTTCTCCCTCTTGCATCTTTCTCTCTCCTCTCTCTCTCTAAAATCAAATCAATTTAATATTTTTTAATTGTTTTTATAAATTGTGTGGGGCCCCATACTCCACCCCCTTGGTCCATCCCTTTTAGGTCCATTCTCACTCCCGGTGACGTGGCGTCCTACGTGGCGACCCATCCCATTGGGGATGACCCTCACCATACCCACTAGTCTTAAGAGTAGGGCTAGTGGGTTTGTTTTTCGGTAGAATAACTTGTGCGCTGGTTTGATTATCGAGGTCAAATATGACCGTTGGACTTGATTGGTTGGTTGGGACTTGATTCATTTGACTTTTTTAAAAGTAAAAAATATTAGTTTATGACAAGACGCCGCCAGTGTTTTGTGACTTAAGTGTAATTTCTAAGAATTTTGACATGGTGGAATTTGATTGGTTCGAGCAAAAGGTACTACTCTCGGGTGCCTCTTCCCCCTAAACAAGTGAGTTTTTCTATCGAAAAGAGTGTGATGAAATGTATTTACCAAAGTAGGTGTTTTACAAAAGATTCATTAAAATGAGTCTTTTTTTGAAACATTTGTTTTTCTAAATCCTAATTGGATAAAAGAAAATTCTATTTAAAAAAGTTTATTTCAAAAAAAAGTTAACTAAAAAGTATCTAATAAAATAATGGATCATTGTAGTATATCAAATGTTTTTTTTATTCTTTTATATAAGTTTCGTCAAACATTTTTTATTCTTTTATATAAGTTTTGTCAAACAGTTTTGTAATGAATTATTTTTTAAATGAATTCTTCAAATATACATTTTTAGTATATAGACGTTATTAAGGATACGTATGATAGAACGAAAACTAGTGTCCGCGCGCCTGTAGGAGATACAAACTTCTTTCCTGTGGAGGTAGGACTCCACCAGGGGTCAGCGTTGAGCCCTTTTCTTTTTGCGGTTGTCTTGGATGAGTTGTCCAAGTTGATTCAGGAGACAGTTCCGTGGTGCATGCTTTTTGCAGACGATATTGTGTTGATTGCAGAGACTAAACAGTGCCTGAACGCGAGGGTAGAGGAGTGGCGAGTAGCTTTAGAGGGCAAGGGCCTAAGGATTAGTCGATCTAAGACTGAGTATCTACACTGTGATTTCAGCGGGGTAGCCGTTGACGAAGACACCCAAATCACCATTGAGGATCAATTGGTCCCGCAGGTAACTAGATTTAAGTATCTGGGGTCGTTTGTACAAAGAGATGGTGACATAGATAGTGATGTAACCCATCGCATACAGGCTGGCTGGTGTAGATGGAGGGCAACCAGTGGGGTATTATGCGATATGAGGTTCCCAACTAAACTAAAAGGGAAATTTTACAGGGTAGCAGTTAGGCCAACTATGATTTATGGAACAGAATGTTGGGCTATCAAGAAGACACAAGCGCGCAAGATGGAGGTAGCAGAGATGAGGATGCTGAGGTGGATGTGTGGATACACGAGGTTAGATCGGATAAGAAATGTGGTTTTTAGGGAAAGATTAGGAGTAGCTAGTATATCATATAAGATTAAGGAGGGGAGATTGAGATGGTTTGGGCATGTGAAGCGGAGGGAAACGACGGCAACAGTTAGAGTAGTGGAAACTCTTACTGTGGAGGGGAGGAGAGGAAGAGACAGACCAAAACTGACATGGGATGAGCAGATCAGGCATGATTTACTAGAGTTGCATCTTTCTGAGGACATGGTGCAAGATAGGACTTCGTGGAGGCGTAGGATTAGGGTTATGGACCTCTAGAGGATATGGCAGTAAGCTCTTAGGTGTATTTCAGGGCCGTAGGTTTTTCTTATTCTTTAAGTGACTTTTCCAATGATTGACTTCTTATGTTTATGCACAAATGATGTTGTATACAATTTTACATGATTTACAATATATTGTGCCACTCGGTTCACTTTCTTGGCATGGGCGACTTCTTATTTCTACATTTCTACATTCTTTCTATATTCTTTGACTTGGTGTATTGGTTTGCCATTCGTTTTCGAGTCGAGGGTCTCTCTGGAAGCAGCCTCTCTATCCCTATGGATAGAGGCAATGTCTGTCTACATCCCACCCTCCCCAGACCCCATAAGTAGCTTTGCTATTTGTGGGATTTACTGGGTATGGTTGTTATGGTATTGACTTGGTCCAAATAATTTTTTTTTACTAAATGAGTGTTTTTTGAAAAATTTATTTTTCTCATTCCTAATCTGGATAAAAAAAATTCTATTTCAAAAAATATTTCAAAAAAGTTAACTAAAATCTATCTAACAAAATAATGGATCGTTGTAGCTTACAAAATGTTTTTTAGTTCTTTTATATATGTTTTGTTAAGCTCTTTTGGTTAAATGAATTCTTTAAATATATATTTTACAGACGGTAGCATTGACTTGGTACGTCTAAATAAAATACTACTGTTAAAGTTAATTTATATTATAATGTAATGTAATGTAATGTAATTATAAGTATAAGTATATGTATTGAAATTTTTCAAAAACTTAATTTACGAGCTTTAATTATAAGTATATGTATTGAAATTTTTCAAAAAGTTAATTTACGAGCTTTATTTAACATGTAAAAAGAGAGATCCTAAAGGTTTTCTACCTGTAATATCTATACTTTTTGACATAAAAAGAGAAACCCCAAAGGTTTTCTACATGTAATATCTATATACTTTTAGCAATTAATCAATTAAAAAAGAGTTAATTGCTCGGATGGTCCCTGTGGTTTCACGTTTTTTCACGTTTAGTCCCCACCTTTTGAAAATAGCATGTATGCTCCCTATGGTTTGTCATTTTGTTACTCGGATAGTCCCCCAACATTTACTCTGGGGACTATCCGAGTAACAAAATGACAAACCATAGGGAGCATACCTGCTATTTTCAAACTAACTGACATCTACTCAGGGACTATCCGAGTAACAAAATGACAAACCATAGGGAGCATACCTGCTATTTTCAAAAGGTGGGGACTAAACGTGAAAAAACTTGAAACCACAGGGACCATCCGAGCAATTAACTCATTAAAAAATTATTTCGATTGAGGCTTTAAAAAATTAATAGTAAGTCAAATTTTACATCATAATACTCATCCTACCTAAAATGCAAGGAACAATATAAACTACAGCTAAAGTTATTTAAAATTTTTTCTTTTAAATATTTACAAAAACCAAAAAAAAAAAAAACATTTATAAAAAGTATTGTTAAGAATTTACGAAAATATTTATGAAAGAGTAAAAAAATATACTTAAACTAGATTAGAACCCCGTGTATTACACGGGCTAAATAAATGTGAATTTATATACTAAATAATAAAATAATATATCTTTAAAAACTTTGTTTATTACATGGCTTGAATACATATAATTTTATATACTAAAAAATAAAAAGTTATATCTTTAAAAACCCCTTGTATTGTTGTACAGATTGAATAAATATAATTTTATACATCAAATAATGAAAAAAAATACTAAATAATAAATTATTTATATATTTAAAAAACCCCGTGTATTGTACGGGTTGAATAAATGTAATTTTATATATCAAATAAAAAAAGTTATATTTTTAAAAACTCATGTATTACACAGATTGTATAAATGTAATTTTGTATAATAATTTATAAAAAAATTAATTCTTTAAAAAACCACGTGTATTACACGGTTGAATTTATATATCAAATAATAAAAAATTATATTTTTAAATACCTCATGTATTACACGGGTTGGATAAATGTAATTTTATATAGTAAACGATAAAAAAATATTGTATCTTAAAAAACCCCGTTTGTTACACGGGTTGAATAAATGCAATTTTATATAGTAAATAATAAAAACTTATATCTTTAAAAAACCTCGTGTAATACACGAGTTGAGTTCTGATTAATTTCAGATTTTGATTTCCTGCATTTTCTCTCCTATTAAATAATAATAATTTTTCTCTCCTTAAAATTACATCTTAAGTCATATTCTTATTTTTATAAAACATATTTAAAAAATATATAATATTTTATTTAAAATAAATATATTTAAAACATTTACTGATTATAAAAAGTTAAATATATTTAAAACATATTACTGATTATAAAGAGTCATAGACAATTTAAATATGTTACCTAAATTTGGATGTAAAAGTATAAACGTAAATATTAAAATAAAATCTCTCTACGATATAATAAAACTATAATGTAACCTATTCCTATATCTAAGAAAATATATTATACAAATAATAATTTAATATTAATAGTATATTTTCTAAATAAGTTTTTAATCTATACTATATCTCTACGTATATATCATAATTATATATATTAAATAGTATATCTTTACGTATATTTCATAAATAATTATTTTACCTAAATTTGGATGTAAAAGTATAAACGTAAATATTAAAATAAAATCTCTCTAAAATAAAAAAAATAATAAAACTATAATGTAACCTATTCCTATATCTAAGGAAATATATTATAAAAATAATAATTTAATATTAATAGTATATTTTCTAAATAAGTTTTTAATCTATACTATATCTCTACGTATATCTCATAATTATATATATTAAATAGTAAATCTCTACGTATATCTCATAAATAATTATTTAATTTTAATAGGCTAAAAAATAGATAGCTCCAATGAGTGACATGTGTCTCCAAAGTGGTTTCTTTTATTATATAGTATAGATATAAAAAGTTAAAGAACACACTTATAAAAGAATTAAAAAAGATTTAATAAATTATCATGATCCAACATTTTTTTTAATCTTATTCGATAGTGTTTCCTTAATTTGTTTTGAAAGAACATTTTTTAAATAGAATCCTGTTACACTAAGTTAAGTAAGAATACCAGTGAGAAAAATAAAGTTATTATAAAACACCCATTTCATAAATATTTTGTAAATCGTCGATTTATATAAATAATTTTTTCAACAACACTCTTTTGAAAAAAGAAGAAAAAAAACTCTAAACATGTAAGGGTGTGAATTATTCCCAAAGTTAATACGAGATTTATGTGTTTAAATTTAGTCTAGAGTCTAGACCGGTTGAGGTGTGGTTAAACTTACGAACAAGTTTAGCTAAGCTATGATCTGTTGGGTTCACAAGTTGACTTGTTTTTATATATAATTTTAAAAATTAAAATTTAAAGATTCTTTGATCCCGATCTAAAAGATAAATGAGAAAATAACATAAGATTTTGTCCATAACTTTATAACCTAGTGGCGTCTTGGGGTGGGATAAAACTTTCGGAACAATAATGCCCATGAATGTGTGCCTTGACCGGGTTCATGTAACATAGTTTTTTGGTTCGCGTCATGTTCCAACCTCAAACGTAACCCATTTAACATTCATCTTAATAAATTTATGCACAGGTAGAGACTTTGGAAAACAAGCAATTAAACTTGGAGGATTAGAAGTGTATGAAGCTTTGTTTTTCAAGAAAATATGGGCTACACAAAGCGGTGGACCAAAGGCTCTTGGTGCAACATGTTATGAACCAACTTCATTGCCAAAAGGCTTCAAATTAATTGGTCACTTTTGCAAACCCAACTCAGTGGACATGTTTGTATCAGTCCTTACAGCTAAAGCCACTACAAAGGGTGCTCTAAAGAGTCCCATAGATTACACTCTTATCTGGACTAGTAAAGGTGCGAATATAACCCAGCTAGAAGATGCATACATTTGGCTCCCTATCCCTCCTCATGGCTATAAAGCCGTCGGTCACATTGTCACAACTTCACCTGTAAAACCCTCACTTGATAAGGTTTGGTGTATTAGGTCCGACTTCACAGACTTAACCGAGGTGGACAGTTGGATATGGGGATATGATACGTCGAATAGTTCAAATATAGTCAATTTGTATACTACAAAACCAAAATCTAGTGCGCGAAGTGTTCCAGCAGGTACATTTTTGGCACAAACTGGCTCGAGTACACATGAGTTAGCGTGTTTAAAGATGGTCAAGAGAAATCCTTCCTCTGCGATGCCCAGTAACTTACAAATTAGAAGACTGATGCAAGCTTATGCCCCATGGGTTTATTTTCATCCGGATGAGGAGTACTTTCCATCATCGACTCCTTGGTTCTTTAAAAATGGGGCGGTGCTACACCAAACTGGCCGACTTCCAGCGCATGTAAAAGGCAACGGTACTAACCTTCCAAATAACGTTGCGCCGGAAGATGCTTATCTGGATCTCCCAGAAAATGAAGATGACAAAGAAAGGGTAAAGAAAGGGTTTTTGCATACTGCATTTGCTTACGTACATGTGAAACCAGCACTAGGGGGAACATATACGGATATCGCCATATGGTTGTATTACCCTTTCAATGGGGGAGGGAAGCTTCAATTAGGGCCTTTGGTCATACCCTTAGGAATAATAGGGGAACACGTTAGCGATTGGGAGCATATAACACTAAGGGTTGATAACTATCGCGGGCTTCTAAAGAACATCTATCTATCTCAACATGCTAAGGGGGTATGGGCAAGGCCTCGAGAATTTGAGTTCATGAATAGCACTAGACCAGTCGTGTATGCATCTTTGCATGGTCATACACATTACTCTACACCAACTTATCATGTACACATGTCTGGCAAGCTTGAGGAAAGTCAAATACAGATGCTATATGATGAGTTTCAGAAGATGAACAATTCAAATAAATACAACATTGTCAAGGGGGAAAAGTTTTTCGGGTTTGGTCCTAGGGACGATACAGAAAAAAGCGACAACGTGATGGATATTGCATCAAGGTATGATCTTGTTTATACTGATTACAAAAATAGTGGTGAGGAACCATGGCTGAATTATTCAGGGAGATGGGGTCCTAAGATTACTTATTCATTTGCAAAAGTGGTATTCAAAATTGTGGAAAGCTTGCCTGATAAATTGAAAGAACTTGCCACAAAAGCTTTGAATGCCCTCCCTCCTGAGTTACTTGGAGAAGAAGGGCCACAAGGACCTAAGATGAGAGAAAATTGGACACAGGATGAGCGGGTGTGATAAAGGGTGCATATCATCAAATTGATACCAATAAAGTTCGATGATCAATTAGATATAATTAATTAACTAATGAAACAAGCTATTTATTCTTCTTTATAGTCTTTTTTATCTAATGAAACAAGCTATTTAGCCCACAACATCAACAACCGTCAGAAACTTCTTTCTTAGACCATGCGTACTAATCCCAACATTTTGAGAAATCACAAATTTAATCCTAACAATTCACAATTAACTAATGAAACAAGCTATTTATTCTTCTTTATAGTCTTTTTTATCTAATGAAACAAGCTATTTAGCCCACAACATCAACAACCGTCAGAAACTTCTTTCTTAGACCATGCGTACTAATCCCAACATTTTGAGAAATCACAAATTTAATCCTAACAATTCACTATGACTGTAACATATCTGGTTCTTGAAACAAGTTTATGTTAATTATTTTGTTAAATGTATATGAAAGTAGCAATATACCCTTGTTATTATAAAATTAAAACCCCACCTCTAGCCCAAGCCATCATCCTATATTTCTTCTCCAGGAAGGATTCGCCAGAACCCCATTTGTAACCACACATTATGATGCCCATAACTTGAAACGTTCCATCTTATACAATCACCACACATTCCGCCACTTATATTGCTTGATGTAGCACCACCAGCCAGTAGCCACAACACCATTCTCTGCCCCGACTACATCCATGGCCAGATCCACCAACCAACTACGATTGTCGACACCACCACCACCAATCGACATGGGAATCACCAATATCATCCACCACGTTCGCCTATATTTCTTTGCCAACATCATCACCATCATTAGCAACATCATCATCGGCATCAACATCACCATCAGCATCAACATCATCGCCATCGTTATCCTCACCCTCATTCTCGTCATCATCATCTTCATCTTCACTGTCATCACCATCGTCATCGTCATTGTCATAGTCACTATTTCCTAAACTGCCATCGTCACCATCAACGTTATCATCATCGGCATTGTCATCATTATTGTTAAATTGACTTGTAAGACTCGCAAGTTAGACACCTCTACAGTCGGATCTCATCCTAGTATATAGTTCAAAAGATTATATAGTTTTATAAAAAGTTACACAACGGAAATCGAATAAAAACTTTATTGACTAATAGATTTTCGAAACATCATTTAAACAACAGGAACGAATGCCTTCCACCACAATCACGAGTAACGTCACCCGTTAGCCAAGAGCGATAAAGAATCGAACCATCCACCTACAGTTAAACTAGCATACATACAAAAGTAAGCGTGGTTACAACAAAACACTTTATTTTTTACTCGAATCTTAGTATTTATAAGACTCCAACGCCATCTTTAAACGCATAAAAATCCCAACTAATGCACACCGACAAAAAGACTTGTCACCCAAACTGACCCACATCTAGGACTCTACAACTCCTTACACACGACCCTCCTTTGGGAATGAAAACTCATTTGTCGTCAAGTACAACTACTCTTCTATTGACTTCTCAAGTGGTACAAGGCACTCCTTAGTATGCACTGTAAGATTAAATATATTATGTATTAATATTTAATCTATAGCCATTATAATCATTTGCATTATATATATCAAAATATATAATAACCTATTATTTAACTAGTTGGTAATTGTTGATGGACCATATTACCCTTATTAACTAATTAGGTTTCCTCCTGGGTGCTTATATAAGGAGACTTATGTGGAGGTTAAGGGGTTAGACAGTTACACCATTAGACATACCCCATAAGCATAACATCACATTCGACCTTCATCTCCATAGCCGATACCCTTTTCGGTTTAATCAGTCACCATCATCAGTCAGCACCCTAAGGAGGAACCAGATCACCTTGACAAAGATGTCGAACTCCATGTCGTATTCTCTCACTGGATTCTCCACTGCACTGTCTGCGGTGACAGGTATGTTTTCATGTTTTCCTCTTATGTTCAAAATAGAACCGTTCAACATGTGGTATCAGAGCATATATTGCTTAGTCGGTTCTGTTTTGTATCCATAAATCTGGAATAAACTGGAAAACAGAATTGAAAACCCTAATTAAATTCGTTTTTTATCATCCGAAATTCCATCTCAGATCAGTTTCGGATCATATGTTTTCGATAAATATTACTGTTCCGAAATCATAATGTTCAAGAATTGATTAAATGATTGATAAATTTCTAGATTTCGGATATAGGGTTTAAGGTTAATTTTTAGGGTTCATCATGTTCTTAGTTAAAATTCGAAATTTCCTTTATGATTTGGAATGTGATTTGAATTGTTGAATGTTTTTGCTAATTTTGATCTATTTTGTCTAATAAGGATTTTCGAAATCTGTTAAAAGGATAAACAGATTATGATTTTCGAAATTTTCTGATAAAATTAGATCAATGTTAAAACAGGAAACTCTATCACAATTCCTAAGATTTCGAATTTTCAGTTATGTTTCCACATTAACAGCCGTAACAGCTTGCAGAACACATTACGGATGATCATTACGGATGATCATTTCGGACTAAGCGTCCATTACGGATCAGCATTTGCCTGATCATTGCGGACCATCACGGATCATTTCAGACTAATCGTTTCGGACTAAGCGTCCATTTCGGACCATCACGGATCATTTCGGACTAATCGTTTCGGACTAAGCGTCCATTTCGGACCATCACGGATTATTTCAGACTAAGTATAATCATCATGGAATCATCCACAGTCGTTCGTCTTGGACATATCCGAAATCATCCAAAATATATCCGAAATCATCAGAAATGACTCGACTTACGCGTCTTGGACACATCCGAGATCATTCAAAATTATCCATTTCGGATAGTCCGAAATGATTCGAAATCATTCATCTCGGATGAATCCAAGACATGATTCATCCGAAATCATGAGTGTTCATAAAATATGGCAGTTAATGTGAACTAAAATTTTGGCTCGGGGCTCCGCCCCGAACCCCGTGCGGGGGCACGTTATCCCCCTGCACCCCCCGTGCGCTAACGGGTGGTTTGCTATTAAATAATTGGTTTTGTAATTACTTAGTTAATTAATCAGAATCAGATAATGTTTTACAAAACCAAAATGGCTTACTTGAATGAGTTTTTGATGTATCATTTCTGGCCAAAGCTGACTTGATACATCTACTTATCGTTCAAGTATTACGAAAGCTATGTTAAGTGTGCGTCATAAACGTGAATGTCTTAATATCTGGCCAAAGCTGATTTAATTCCTTCATAGATGGAATACTTAACAAGTGCATAACTAAAGTGATTGTCTCAATTTCTGGCCAAAGCTGATTTGTTACAATCATTTTGCACACATGCTTAAATGATTACACTTCTGGCCAAAGCTGATTTGTCTTCGTTTAAGTAGAATTTTTTTAACTAAGTCTATTATTATGATGTTAGTAATAGACAATATCACAGCTTCATAATGTAAAATGGTCATTATTTATGCCTGCCTTAGTTTAACGTGCCCTTAGATCACATTAGGACTTCTTCCTTAGCATCATAACTTGCTCATCTTATTTCCACTATCAGCGCCCAATTGCGGGATTCCACCTTTGACTGGTGATAACTTTGCTGCATGGAAGGATGCTCTCATGCTTACACTTGGATTGCTGGATTTTGATTATGCTCTAAGAGAGAATAAGCCAGCGGACCTTACCACTCAAAGTACTGCTGCTGAGCAGTTAACTCATGAAAAGTGGACTAGGTGTAACCGCATGTCTCTCATGTTTATGAAGCAGTCCATAAGCAATGCAATCGGGGGAGCTATTCCTGATTCTGAAGATGCTAAAACCTACTTGGAACATGTGGAGGCGCAGTTCAAGGGGACGTCTAAAGCACACGCTAGTACTCTTATTCTCAAGCTGGTGACGACTAAGTATGATGGGAGGAGCGGCATTCGCGAGCACATCATGATGATGAATGACATGGCGAATAAGCTGAAGGGGCTGGAAATGGAAATCAATGATGGTTTCCTTGTTCATTTTATTATCACTTCGCTTCCTTCGTCCTTTGAAGCATTCAAGATCAATTACAACACTCAGAAGGACAAATGGACGATGAGTGAGCTGGTCGCCATGTGCGTACAGGAGGAAGAGCGTATGAAGATGGATCACACTACCGATGTTGTTAACTTCACCACCTCCAACTCTAATAAGAGGAAGAACAATCATCAGAGGAAGGATGCTTCAAAAGTCCAAAGGCCTAATCCTAATACAAGTGTACCTTCCAGCTCTAAGAACTCCTTAGGCAGTATCCGCTGCAAGTTCTGTAAAAAGACAGGACACATGCAGAAGGAATGCCCTGACTTTAAGGAGTGGCTGGCTAAGAAAGGTAACGATTATTTTATGATACTTGAGTCCTATAATTTAAGTGTTCCTGCTAATTCTTGGTGGTTTGATTCTGGTTCTATGGTTCATGTTACCAATTCAACTCAGGGATTCCTTTCAATCCGGACGCTGGAAAGAAACCAAAGAACGCTTAAGGTTGGGGATGATCGAGAATTAGAAGTGAAGGCCATTGGAACATTACAATTAGTTATGAAAACTGGTTTATGTATTAAACTTTACGATACCTTATATGTTCCTGAGGTAACTCGGAACCTTGTATCAGGACCAAAGTTAGACATGGACGGTTTTATTGTTTCCCATGGTCATCGCAAACTCTCTATCCTCTATGATTCTGTTCTTTATGGTACTGGTGTTCTGGATGGTGGTCTCTATAGATTAGAACTAGATGATGGCTTTTCCAAATCTTTGTTGTCATATAACATTAATGAATCACTCACAAAGATGAAAGAGAAACGAGACTTAGAAACTTCATCCATGTTGTGGCATCAACGTTTAGGCTACATCTCAAGAGAACGATTAAATCGTCTCGTAAAGGATGAAGTCTTACCTCCTCTTGATTTCTCTGATTTTGGAACATGTGTCAAATGTCTTAAAGGTAAAATGACATTAGCGAATAAGAAAGGTGCCACTAGGAGCTCTAATTTATTAGAACTCATTCATACTGACATTAGTGGTCCCTACCAAATCGCTGGCATAACAAGACATACTTCATTTATCACTTTCATTGATGATTATTCTCGTTACATGTACTTGTATCTTATTAAGGAAAAATATGGATCTCTTACAACTTTTAAAGATTATAAGGCTGAAGTTGAAAAGCAATTAGATCGTCAGATTAAAGTTGTGAGATCAGATAGAGGCGGTGAATATTATGGAAGACATACTGATGTGGGTCAAGCTCCTGGTCCATTTTATGAGTTTTGTAAGGGCCAGGGGACTGTGAACCAATACACCATGCCTGGTACACCTCAGCAGAACGGTGTCGCTGAAAGAAGAAACCGTACCCTTATGAACATGGTGCGCAGTATGTTAGCCAACACTAATTTACCATTATTCCTCTGGACTGAAGCGTTAAAAGCAGCTGTTCATATACTCAATAGAGTTCCTTCTAAGTCTGTCCCTAAAACTCCTTATGAACTTTGGACAGGAAGGAAACCGAGTCTTAAATATATGAAAGTATGGAGATGCATTGCTGAAGCAAAACTTTACAATCCTTTCCTAAGGAAACTTGACCCTAAAACAGTTACCTGTTTCTTTATCGGGTATCCTGATAATTCTAAGGGTTATCGTTTCTATTGTCCTTCCCATGTCACCTGTATTGTTGAAACCAAGCGTGCCGCGTTCCTGGAGGATTTCAAGGTCAGTGGGAGCAGTACCAACCCTTACGAAGAATTGCAAGAAGTACAAGACGAGGGGGGAGATTCATCGCTTGCCATTACTCCGATTACTTCTCTTGTACCCAATGCAACTACTGCACCTGAAGCTACTGCACCAACTCCAAATTCACCTCCACAATCAGAACCTATTATACCTCATGACGAAGGCACATCAAACGCTCAAAACCAAGACAACGCTGAACCCGATAACCCACTCAGGAGGTCATCTAGGCAAAGAAGGCCTACTAATTGGGATGATTATGTTACCTACCTGACTGAAATGGATCCCGGAAAGCTCAATGATCCTATTTCTTATAATGAAGCCATTAGCAGTGATCAGTCTTCTGAATGGAATAAAGCAATGATTGATGAGCTTAAATCCATGAAGAAAAATGACGTCTGGGATTTGGTAGAATTACCCAACGGTGTCAAACCCGTAGAATGTAAATGGGTGTTCAAAACAAAACTGGATCCGAATGGGAACGTTGAACGCTACAAAGCGAGATTGGTTGCAAAGGGCTACACTCAGAAAGAGGGAATTGATTATCAAGAGACGTTTTCACCTGTCTCTCATAAGATTCATTAAGGATCGTCATGGCTCTAGTAGCTCATTTTGATTTAGAGTTACATCAGATGGATGTTAAAACCGCTTTCCTTAACGGAGACTTGGACGAAGATGTTTACATGAAACAACCTGAAGGTTTTAAACCTGAAGGTCGGGAGCATCTAGTCTGTAAGTTGAAGAAATCCATTTATGGGTTAAAACAAGCATCACGTCAATGGTACCTCAAGTTTGATGAAGTCATGAAGAAACAAGGTTTTATGAAGAATCAAGTGGATCAATGCACCTACCTCAAGATGAGTGGGAGCAACTTTACTATACTTGTCCTTTACGTAGATGATATTCTATTGGCAAGTAATAGTTTAGACATGTTGCATGAGTCGAAGCGGTTACTCTCGCATAACTTCGACATGAAGGATCTCAGAGATGCTTCTTACGTCATTGGCATCGAAATTCACCGAGATAGACACAAAGGGATCTTAGGAGTGTCCCAAAAGGCTTACATAGATCGTGTCCTTACACGTTACAACATGCAACAGTGCAAACCCTCCGTCGCTCCAGTAGTTAAAGGAGATGTTTTCGGTTCATTCCAGTGTCCGACAACAGAGGTTGAGAAGGAGCAAATGAGCCAGATACCTTATGCGTCAGTAGTCGGGAGCTTGATGTATGCTCAAGTCTGTACTCGCCCAGATATCGCTTATATTGCTGGAATGCTAGGCCGTTATCAGACTAATCCTGGCCTAGATCATTGGAAAGCAGCTAAGAAGGTACTTCGATATCTGCAAGGGACGAAAGACTATAAACTGACTTATAGAAGATGTGATCATTTAGAAGTGGTGGGCTATTCTGATTCTAAATTTGCAAAATGCAAAGATGACAAGAAATCCACTTCGGGCTATATCTTTATGTTAGCAGGCGACCCTATCTCATGGAAGAGTCATAAACAACAGTTGACCACAACTTCCACAATGATGGCAGAGTACATTGCTGTTTATAATGCAACCTGTCATGGAATGTTGCTTAGAAATCTGATCACTGGACTCAAAATCGTTAATTCCATTTCTAGACCATTGAAGCTTTACTGTGATAATTCAGCTGCCGTTAATTTCTCGAACAGTAACAGTTCGACTGGAGCTGGTTTATATCTCGATATGCTTGCGGAAAATAATCTTTGTATCGAGTATATTAGTACTAAAGATATGCTTGCGGATCCGATGACTAAAGGTCTCCCTCCTAAGGTTTACGAAGAACATGTTCGGAATATGGGATTTAGTAAAGACCTTGTTTAGCATATTGTACTAGCTTATGTTTTATGTTAATGAAATTTCCTCAGTTTGATTTTGTATGTCTCTTAGAATATGTTCAACCGGTATAATGGCATATAGACAAATAAAGTGTAGGATCGTGTTTCGACCCAAACGAGTCGTTCAGAGGAGTTTTGATCAGATACAGGTGCGGAAAACAAGTATCTGATTTAGAAACAGCTAGCAAATCACTTTTAACACCTTTTTGTATTGATATCTGACAGATTACAGCCAAATCTCACACCGGCAGCACCTCGGTATGGAATTGCACAACTGTTACACTGATTTCGCTCAAGTAACCTTTATATAGAGTTGGTGATTTCGCTTTTGTGTCACATGACCATAAGAGCGAAATCCCATATGTACATATAAGCGAAATCTCATGCTTAAGACTCTATGAGCGAAATCATGACCTATGACACATACATTCTCCTATTTTCTCGTAAAACGTGCCCTATTCTATACAATTCAATGTAAGACTCGATACAAGACGAAGTCGACAGATGTAGTGCACCAACAAACTCCCCCTCAGATGTTGACGAGTCGTTCATCGAGTCTTTTACAATGTCGTGACTTTGCATCTTCAGTCTTGATCAGTCTCTGGGCTTTAACTTTGAAGAAATTTGACGCTGTAAACATCTTCAAACTCCATCTCTTCTCTTTCTCTTTTATCACCAACAAACTTCTTCTTTTAGATGTTGACATCTTTTTAAATTCATCATCATCAATATGCACTCCCCCTCAAATGTTGACTCTTCCTGCATAAAACTCTACCACAAACATAAGTTTTAGGATAAACATTTAAGTATATAGACACCATTTGAAGATCTTATCACAAACTAATTAAACAATTATATACTGATGAACCACTTGGAACTATATCGTTTTTCTTATCAAAACAACACACTCTCCCAAACCATCTGTTCATCATGTTTAGCACTTGGAATTTTGAAAATCAGCTTTTCAATATCAGTCGTCGAAAATGTTTTTGAATTTTTCAAAATTTATGCTAAAACACATCGAAAAACTTTTTGGATTTTCTGAAAGAAAATAGACGACACCACTTGTCGAATCAAGAAAATGCAGAAATGAAATATTTACAAACAATGTTTTTTGTGAGTTCGTGTAAGAGGATCATATCAGTTTTTGAGACATATCACTAACACCGTTAAGCTTCATTTCATTTTAAGTTCTAAACAATTCACCTAGATTGTCAGTATACTGATCCACTTAAATTTTCACACAATGTTCAACCGTTTCGAGATACGAAATTAGTGTATTAATTACTTAAACTTATTCGTGTGTCCCATTACTTGAATATACTCCTGTATCCAGATCCCAATATTCAGTCTTACACCTGAGTATACCACAGATGATATCTGTTCAGGGGTTAGGTGCGAGGGCCGTGAGAGCTCAGGTCGATACTTCCGTATACGCAAAGAGATGACGGCTTCGACTTTTGGTGTGTCCCCTTTAGAGGATCTTTTGATTACAACAGCAGCGACTATCAATTTTATTGTTTCATCAGCTTGCTGAGGGCGATGCTATGTTTCAAGCATATGCAGAAAGCATTATCCAGGAACTAGGTCAGTACTTCCATACAGCAAAAGTCCCGGGATAATACCCCAGATATCACTGAGCATAAAGACCTAGTATCTCAGAATAAGGGACCTTTCAAACAAGATTTCAGGGGTTACCTATATATCCAAGAAGTTGTTAACCCACAGAATAAGCAAGTTTGATTTTTAGGTTGATATCTCGTCACAATTTACTGAATGTGCAAAAACCTACTGGCATATCATCAGTGAGATTGTTTATCACATATTAACTCTACATATCTTTAGCATGTTGTGACAGTCCACTGATGTACTATCATTTCCCCTTTTATGCAACAAAACTCATTTTTGATTTTATCATGTTTTTGGCTTTTTCAAATTTTCTAATGTTTTTGGATTTTCTGAAATTTTCTACTCCCCCCTAAAATACAAACACATTAGCGAAAATTGAAAACAAAACTGTACAGAACATGACAACCGATATCAAATCGCATCAATTCGCCATTCTCTTGGCATAAACAATCAGAACTCCCCCTATCAACAAACTATTTTCCCATTTAGATTTCAAAACACTTAAGTTTGTTTTAATCAAAATGGTTTTTCCGGAAAATAAGTTTGGTTGATTTTACCATTTGTAAGTATATCAATACTAGGTTCGATGATGTGGTTCATCATCTTGTCTCTCAATCACTTGTAGGAAAATGCAAGTACAAATTAATGTCCTTGATTTACCATATGCAAGCATGCACAATCAAATCTTCTTACCATTTGTAAAACAAACACAAACAAACCTTTTTACCGTTTATATGATTAACATTACCATAGCCAATTCCTCAAGAAAGATGCCGATTCCTGATCCATGATTACAAACTTGGGATCTCCGGCAAGTCAGGTTTTTAGTTGAAGAAAATATCCACCCAAGCCTGACCAGCCTTGGGTGTCACCGAGTCACCATCACTCGGTTTCTTACCTTTCCTCTTCTTTTCATAAAATTCTTTAACCCCTTTGACTTTTTGGTCAATCATCTTTCCAAAGATATGTTTTACCTTGGGGTTAAAGACCTTCTCAGCATCAAAATCCTGTTTGTCATTATAAAATTAGTTAGAAATTTCAACTTTACCAATTTTCTTCTTATAATTTTCGGCCCGAAGTGATGGAAAATCCTCATCATTCACAATCGGAACTGATTTTTCATTTTTCAAAATAGCTTCACTTTTTGAAACAACATATGACTCATCTGACTTTGTGGAGTCAGATTCATCGCCGGAAGATAGCTCCTCTGTTTTTGGCCTATCAGAATCATCGCTAGAGCTTTCAACAGCTTTCTTAACAACCCATTTCTGGTTGTCAGATTTAGCTTTCTTCTGGTAAAACTTGTTTGAACATTCACCAATTTCAAAAGTAGAATTTTTAAACAATTTAGTTCTATCAACTGGTGGTTCAAACTCAACCACTTTCTCTTTGAGTTTAGAAGATACTCCCTGTTTTGATTGTATTGCCTTAGAACAATCTCTGGAAATATGTCCAACAGTTTTTCATTGGAAACAGGTTCTCGTATCTTTCTTCTGCTCAGCCATCTTCTTCAATTCATCTTGCTTCTTTGCAAGGAACTCATTGTTTGACTGCCTCCAGAAATCTTTCTTTTCTTCTTCGTCTGCTGACATACCTGAAACAAATGTCATTTTGGATTTAAAATCACGAACATATTTTTCATTTTTCTGTTGGAGTAAAACCAAGACCTTTCTTTTTGAAATTACCGTTATGGTTAGATTTCTTTTGAAAACCTGAACCAGAACTGTAACTTTTTTTCTTGTTTAATCTTTGTTGTATTCTTGAGGTGTATTTTGTAGGTTTTTCATTAAGATGTAAATCTTTTATTTCAGAAATATTAATTTCTGTCAGTTTGAAAACCTTATTTATCAGTTCAATTTTGACACCTCTTATTGGAAATTCCTCATCAAGATATAATTTGTCAGAATCATTCAAAGTATAAGCAACTTTAAACAGTTCATCATCCAAATTAGATTTTGATAGCAGGAATTTTCTATCATAAACTATTTTGTCCTGTTTTACTGTTTGATCCGGAGTACTTGACTCAGACTTTGACTCTATCACAAATTCCGACTTTGACTCCTCTATCTCATCGTTTTCTAACACATGATCCACGACTTTCTTCATCAATTGAGACTGTTGATCAGTGTCAGACGATGTAAACACGACATCAATACTATCTGGCAAGTTTACTGACGACTCCGACTCTCACTGTAAATTTGTTGCCTTTTTAACTCTTTCATCATTGGGATTTCTAGCCAGATATCCATTTTCCAGCGGGGGTGGACACTTGTTGTAACTGACACCTTGTTTCTTACCAGATGGCGTCTTTTCTGTGTCTTTCTTCTTTTTAGTCTTTTTCACTGGAGTCTTTTCTTCAATCTTTTATTCTGAAACTTTCTTTTCTTCAGTTACATCATTGTCCTCAAATGCCTTTAAGCTTTCAGCTGTCGGATAAATCCTGTCAATAACATAAGACGAACATGAGTAACTTTTCAACAAGCGAATAACTCTTTCAGTTTCAATTCTCTGAAGTTCCAGTTTTTGTTCAAGAGCAGCACACTTCTCAATATAATTGTTCACAACTTTTTGCTTAACCATGAACGCTCCCTGAAGTGTTTTCATTGCTGTAGCCTGCTCTTCACTTGTGTCATTGTACATATTCATTGCCCTGTTCAAAACATCATATGATTCTTTTAATCTGTTCATGTTGTGGATCAACAAACTGTTTTGTTTCTTTACAGCTTCACAATTTTCACAAGTTATTGGACTCTTCTTTGCAATGGCTTCTTCATTAATCTCAAACTTTGGAGTTTCTTTCACTTTTCTTTTCACTACCGGTACTGTCTCATCATCGCTGCTAACCGGTGTCTTTACCTTCTTCTTTTTCTTCTTTACCTTCTCATCTTCGCTGTCGCTTTCTGCCATCATCTTCAGATGTTTTTCCATTTGTCTAGCATAATACTCAGTATCATCATCACTTTCTTCTTCAATTCTGGCAACAAAAACAGTGTAAGCTGTAGCTTGATCAGGAACATAATCATCCCATGTGAAATTTTCCCAGCTAAAACCTTCAGGTAATTTCTCATCATCTTGATCAATCAAACAAGCTTTTCCATCAGCTGAGACATATTTATCCCAATTAAACGACTTCTTTTCATCCTGATTAACCACACATGCTCTCTTTCCAGAATCTTCAATTATGCTTCTTCCATGTGCAGTTTATGCTTGATGTTGATGCTGTTGAGATGGTTGTTGAGAAACTTGATGGTAGATGGCTTTTCGGTAATAATCATTATTGTTGTTGAAAGGATTCTGAGCTCCACTTGCTTCGCGGTTGATGCACTCCCTCTTGAAATGACCTTTCTCCCTGCAACGAAAACAAGTGACTTTAGATTTGTCAAAACCTAAAGTAGAAACATTTGCCTCACGAAGATCATCTCTCCCCGTGATCTGCTTGAATTTCTCAGCTCTCCTTAACACGTTGGCTAAACACCATTTTATGTCAATCAGCTCCATCTCTTCTGCATCTATTTGGTCGTAATCTTGTTTTGTTAGCATTGGATTCCCGATACGACCTGCAACAAAACAACTGTAAGATTCTAAAACCATTCCCAATAAAGACATATGGTTTTTAGCAACTTCCTCAGAATAATATTGATCATTTTCAAGATTTAAAACAATATTACATTGAAGTTTTCTCCCACTTTTTGTTGCTGAAATGTTTGGATCAAAAGACGGACTTGATGTGAAACTTGTTTTGCTGTTTGATCCAGATGATGAACTTCCAGAAGAATTCTTGGCATTGTAAGCAGTTTCTATTTTTGGAGATAGATTTGTAGATTTCTCATTCACCCCTGCTTTGTAATACATCCCAATATCCCGTTCACCATCGAAATCTTTCATTCGAACAATCTTTCTTTGTTCCATTTCCTGAGCTTCCAATTTTTCAATGAATTTGCTCAAGGTTAACGTGCTAAAACCCTTTTTGTTCCTGAGCATCATCAGATATCCTCTTTCACAGCTTGTTGTAACAGACTTAGCATCATTTTCTCATTTTTGTATTTCTTCTTGTCATCGACACTCATATCTTTGATCGCAACTTCCTCTTCATTATCATTTAACGGTCTCACATAGTTTGTTTCAACACACTCCCAAGCGTCTAGGTAGTTAGCTTGGACCCAATTTTCGAAACGACCTTCCCAACCTTTATATTCTTCTATGTTCATGAGTTTGGGTGGTTTTTGCATTGTTCCTGTTTCGTTTTCGAGCATTGTGTTCTGTGCAATAGTAATTGGGGTAACCGGAGTAGCGAATGCGTTGTAAAATTCCTCGTCCATTTTTCAGATTTTTAACTAATTTCACAACAGTCCTTTTGAGCGAAATCACCACTTTCCACAAGAGCGAAATCAGTACTAAACCTTTGGAGCGAAATAACAATATTCACAATAGCGGAATCACTGGTAACGTTCACAAGAGCGAAATCAAATGTCTGCAGGAGCGAAATCACTTAGACACTTGATACTGGAGCGAAATTAGTAGTGCACAAAAAGCAAAACCTCAATCAAACTACCCTAGGAGCGAAATCATCCTGACATATGAGCGAAATCACTGAATAATGATTCCTAGGAGCGAAATCAGATGTTCCTATAAGCGAAATTACAGAATGTCCGTATAAGCAAAATCTGATCGGAAGTTAATTTGGTCCATTTTTATTCCGAATTTCAGTGTCAAACTTTCAGGGATTAGTCTATGTCCAGTTCTCTACAGTCTGTGAAAATTTGAGCGGATTTTGACTGATAAAACTCGTTCTGGTGAAGAAAGAAGGTGTAGAAGTAAGAAAACTTGATGAATTCTAGCTAATCTCTGCAGAACTCCTCCTCCTGTGCTCTGATACCACTTGTAGGATCGTGTTTCGACCCGAACGAGTCGTTCAGAGGAGTTTTGATCAGATACAGGTGTGGAAAACAAGTATCTGATTTAGAAACAGCTAGCAAATCACTTTTAACACCTTTTTGTATTGATATATGACAGATTACAGCCAAATCTCACACCGGTAGCACCTCGGTATGGAATTGCACAACTGTTACACTGATTTCGCTCAAGTGACCTTTATATAGAGTTGGTGATTTCGCTTTTGTGTCACATGACCATAAGAGCGAAATCCCATATGTACATATAAGTGAAATCTCATGCTTAAGACTCTATGAGCTTAATCATGACCTATGACACATACGTTCTCCTATTTTCTCGTAAAACGTGCCCTATTCTATACAATTCAATGTAAGACTCGATACAAGACGAAGTCGACAGATGTAGTGCACCAACATAAAGTTACAAATCAAACAAAGGGCTTATGCGTATTTTGATCATGACGATTAGGTTTTAAATTAAGGCTATAGTATGATTAATGGGGGTCCTGAGTCGCATAATGATTCAACGGCTGTATTTCTCTGCTATAGTACTTGTTTAAGGCTAAAATGAGTGTTAACTCCTGATCAGGCTTATCTAATACTCATATTAAATGATTACTCGGCTAAGTGGGAGAATGTAAGATTAAATATATTATGTATTAATATTTAATCTCTAGCCATTATAATCATTTACATTTTATAGATCAAAATATATAATAACCTATTATTTAATTAGTTGGTAATTGTTGATGGACCATATTACCCTTATTAACTAATTAGGTTTCCTCCTGGGTGCTTATATAAGGAGACCTATGTGGAGGTTAAGGGGTTAGACAGTTACACCGTTAGACATACCCCATAAGCATAACATCACATTCGACCTTCATCTCCATAGCTGATACCCTTTTCGGTTTAATCAGTCACCATCATCAGTCAGCACCCTAAGGAGGAACCAGATCACCTTGACAAAGATGTCGAACTCCATGTCGTCTTCTCTCACTGGATTCTCCACTGCACTGTCTGTGGTGACAGGTATGTTTTCATGTTTTCCTCTTATGTTCAAAATAGAACCGTTCAACATGCACAACACAACAACCCTAGATTCTAATATTCATACTTTTTCTGTTCATTGTAATCTTGTATTTCCATCCTCAAATCTTGTAATCGTTAACGTTTGGACCAATAATAATCATATGGAATGTTTACATATATTGTTTATATCATTTTACATACTTACATATGCCTAGTTATATTGTTTATATCATTTTACACCCCTACATATACGAAAACATGCTTAATATTGAGTTTTTATCTGAAACTAACTACAAAATCAACTTTAGGGGCCAAATGTGAAACTTTTTTAAATCCACATCCCCGTGCCAGGAGGAGGAGCCTTTGCTCCTATTCCCAATGCACGGAGACCTTTAGTTTGATCCGCTGACTTGCACATCCTCGCACCACACAGAGGAGCCCTTGCTCATCTTCACGACGCGCGGGGGACCGCCTTTTCCCATCTGCAACGCTCAGTTACGAATTTATTTCTCTCACCCACTTTAAACATTAATTCAACCTCAACTACCTTCCTCATTATAAATATAATCTATTCCCCACTCCATTTAACTTTACACGGCCCAAATCCACCTCCAAACTCTTGAATCTCTGCATTTTTGAGGAACGTCAAAAGTCAAGACTAAAATGTTTGACTTCCAAATTTAAATTTCTTCTTTCATCTTCAGTTTATATCTTTAATACACATACATTTAGAATAAATCCAAGGCTAGAAACCTTATGTTTAATCCATAAACATGAATGGTTAAGCCCTCATTTCTGGATTTATAACATTTATGTATTGTTTGACCCAGGACTATATTGCCAATACCAAACCAAGACTTCAAACTAGCTAAATGTTTGGATGTTTTGTGTTAAGGTAGGAATATGTAGCGGTCTAGGATACAAAACTAATATTAGAAATATTATTTAACAAGTTACTTATATTTATTTTTGAAAAACAATATAAGTAACATATATTTGAAAAGGTTAAAAATATACTATTTTTAACATACAACATTTTCAAATCCTACTTATACAAATATATATTTTTGGGGACAAAAATATATGTAACAAATACAACATTTAATATACATTGTAAAATATATACACTAATGATACAAGAACATATACATGTAAGACACAATAAGACGCATTAAATCCAAATGGTAACTTATACTTAGAGATTTACAAGTTAGGTGATTAACATACTTAGAACGTCTATAGGTTACGACATTCAAGTAGCGAACGCCGGTGAAGATAGACGCAAGAGGCGTAAAACAGTGAGTTCATGTCCCCATTTTAAAACATTTTTACTGTTTTCAAAACTTTGGGGAAAATACATGTACAAATTGGTATGTTTAAACCAAAGGAATCATACATAGATCATGTCACGAATAGAATAGGGTATACGAAAGCACCATCAATCTAGTTTAGACCGAAAGAACAAGGGTTAGATCTAGCAGGTCCGGGCAGCCTCACTCTCTTGGCAACACATAGCCATGGAGTGTCTTGGGTCACAGTCGTAGAGTAAACGATGTTAAAACTCGCCTAGGTTTGGATGGTTCCTATATCGTCACATATGTTAATGTCCTCGCGAAACATTAGCGATCCTGATTCCTTTTTTATTACAACTTACAAACTTACATTTTACAGTTACATACCATGTTTTAAACAAATATAAATTCTTATACTTTATACAATCTGCATTAATTCACACCAACTTTTGTTGACATTTTTAAACTTCCATGTATTTCGGAAATTAGTGGAAATGCCCGCGGGCTCTTTTGTCAAGATGTAGTGTCGTATTTCAAGATGCTTAGTGTCCATCCTCCTTTGCCATATTTTGTTGGATTTCTTTACTATATCCCACTTTCTTGCGGTGATATAGTAAGCAAAACCTTGATCTTTGTTTTGAAATGATGTTGTAAACTTTCAAACAATTTATCTCTTGTTTGTGATGTAAACTTTAAACTAAAATCTGTATTTTGGATACTAAACTTTGAATGGCAAGATTGAGTTTGTTTTATAGCATGTACCATGTTTACTTATCGTATGCAATGAGAACCACTCAGATCACACCTCATGCTTCTGCCTTTGAAAGGGGTATGACAAGAGAGGCCGGCGGCTGCAACTGGGTTGGAGGGGTGTCACACCCCAACCGATGGCGGAAACATCGGGGCGCGGCACTAAGCGTTCAGATTGCTCATGAGTTTCCATAACACTAATAGTTTCAATAGTAATTAATCAAGTTTCATAGAAATTGTCTAACAGCATCCACGAATCAAACACAAAGTACCAAATACAATAGCCAAACATTGTTCAAAGTTTCTAGATTAACTAAGATGTGTTTCTAAGCAGCATCCTAGCCGGTTTCTTGTTCCAAATACTATCAACCTGCAACATGTATAAAATACTATCAACCAAAATGTTGGCGAGTATACAAGTTTGAGTACACAATAGCATAATAGTTTAAAACGTTCCAAAAACTCATATCCAGCTTAAACACATAAAAAGTTTCACCATGCTATTAATGTGACAACCCTCACAATTACAGTTACTGTACAATTAATTAATTTTAATTATGTGCTTAATGACTGTGCTTGATTACAACAGACGGTTTAAACTGCTTTATGATTTTTGTATCATACATACATATGCATCATATTTCATACTGTTACTCCAATTATTACACACAGACTTTATTGACATACTTGATGCACAAAGCACAGTTAGCACACTGAACGGATAATACAGAAACATGCTGACAATGCCAGCACATAGACAGACCATGTTTTTGAGGCCAGTATGAGCCAGAGACAGGATGTTACACTAGTATGGAGTGTAGGGAAGTAAGGACCATGAAACTGAGTCACTAGGTAATAGTTAAAGTGCCGGGAAGTGCCTAAAACCCACTAATAATGCAGAATTCTGCATTCATTAACAAAATTCAGCATTTTAACATGCTAGTAATATGCAAAAATATGGCAGAATGGTCCTGTATGCTTTCCTAAGTGCCGGGAATTAAAGGTGTTACAAAAATATATATAAAAGACACTTTAAGGACTAATTAAACACTTTAACGGAACAGTATCCAGCCGAACAACCGGACATTACCCTGGACACCAAAATTTTGCCAAACACACTGTTTTATTATTTCTTGGCTAGTTATGACCCCGTTCACCCTAACACCCACTAAATATCAAGTAACTAATATATGTAAACATATACTTGAAAACTAACTAATGTTTACCAACTTAGTCAAAAATTTACATCCAACCCCCCCTCCCCCTTAACCGAATTCACCAAGGACCACCCCACCATACTTCATATCTTGTACTTAGATTTAATTCCATTATTCTATTAGACGTTACTTGATCATGTTACCAAAATATATGAAGACATCTTTATAAAGCATGGTTGCCTATATCATCACCATACTTCAAATATTCACACCATTCCCTCACTCCCTTCTCCCTCCCTCTCGGCTCACATAACCGCCACCACCCTCACCACCTTAACACCATCATTCTTCCATTTTAAAGCTTCATCTAAGTGCTAGAAGGTGAATCAAAGGTGCTTGAAGCTGTAAATCATTAAGGAGCTTCATACATTGCTCTTTCATCATCATTTTTCATCATCTTAGCACTAGAGATCTTCCCTAGCCATTGTGCTAGTGGTAAGTTCTTGTTTAACTCTTGTACATCTCAAATTTTTTTGAATAAAAGTTATAGTATGTTGAGAATTACAAGAACACTAAAAGAGTTTAAACAAGTGACTTGAGCATAAAAGTTTACATAAAGATGAAATGTTGATAGTATGATATTGTAGTGAATAAGTTGTTGATTGTATGATGATTCTTGGTTAGGTGATGTTAATCACCATATGGATATTGTTAAATGATGATTAAAACCATGATTTAACAAGATTAGAAAGTGGTTATGTGTTACATGAAATAGCCACCTTCTAGTTAAACATGAACTTGAAATAAATGATTTTTCTTAAAATATAAATGAACAAGTAGATTAATGATCATGTAGATCCGAGTTTTTACAAAAGGTTATTCTAAATAAACCAAGTTTAAAAATCGATTTTAAAAGATTATGACTTTTACATACACTTACACATTTTTTTTGGAAATGAAATAAGTGTAAAAACCTTTTATTTACAAGAAGAGTTCAAAAGTTTTATTTTTGTAAAAATTGTTTACAAGTTGTAAACACTAAATTATTTTAAGAGAATGATTTTTAAAGAAATAATTACACTTTGGAAGGTAACTAAGTCCACTAAAAGCCTTACCAAGTTACTCCGCGTTTTCGGAATGTATCAAGTTCATGATTAGTGTGTAACGTATATATTTTTGCTCTTGGTAATGCAAAAATTGTGTGAAGATTAATTGTTGATGATTGTTGATTGATTTTGAAAAGAAAATGATATGCTTAATAGCATGGACACCTCCGTTTTTAGGGGAAACTCTGGCGAAATTTCCTAAAAATCCCAAGACTTAGAATTTATTTTCTAACAAATGTTTACATATATGTTTTGAACATTGTCTTTCAAAATAAGCTTCGCCATTAGTTTTGTTACAAATTTTCAAAGTGTCGGAGGTGGGTTTTCATAAATAAAAGCGGATAGATATATATTTGGAATATATATAGTTTACTAAAACGCTTGTGGAAATACATTACCTTCGAAAGAAATACATATTTTTGGAGTATACTATTTTTTTTTGACAAATATGTTAAATATATTTCCTAAGTGGGACTTAAAAATATATTAATCAAATTACCAAAATGCACGTATAAAATACCCCCATCCTTGGGAAAGAAATACACATATAAAATACTTGAGAAGTATGAATACGAAATAGTTGCCTAACTATTTTTCCTAAAAATAAAACTTAAGTTAATATAATTATTATTATTTTAACAAGAAGTTATGACTTGGAATAATAATAAAGTAACGTAACTCAAACCCGTAAATACAAAAGCAAGGCATGGCCTGTTCGTCTAATAGACATTAGTACGTTGTAGGTTGTCGTGTAGCGGACCAAGTTTGAATTAACGATACGATTCAGGAGACGCACTACACTGAGTTCATGTCCCCTTTTCTCTTAACTGTTTTCAGTTTTATAATTTCGGGGGTGAAATACATGTTACAATTATACAGACATTTTTATACATGGTATGGTTAGCTTAACGAGGGACTTTCATACACCGTTAGATCATGTGAGTGGGTAGGTGGCTACTAAAGGCCAGTAATCCTCGTCGTAGGACCGAGGGACATGAGTGATAGATCTATTTGGGTGTAGCGAGCCCACACCCATGAGGCCGGGGCGGCCCATAAAGGTGACTGTGTCTTACAGCCGAAAGCCCGGTACAACTCCGCTAGGTTTGAGTCTTCATGCATCACCTCACACATATCAATGGCCTTGCAAACCATTGGTGATCTTTTTTTTCCTTATTGCTACATACCAGGGACTTTCATACATACACCGTTTACAAAGGTTTATACATACTTACATACACATGAACTCGCTCAACTTTTTGGTTGATTTTTCGTCCCCGAAATCTAAGAGGAAGCCTGCTCAAAGAGCTGTAGATACTTGGTCTTCATTTCACTCTCGAGTTCCCAAGTGAATTCAGTGCCACGCTTTCCTTCCCATCGAACCTTCACTATGGAAATTTTGCTGCGCCTCAGTCGCTTGATTCCACGTTCCATGATTTCGACCGGTTTCTCCACAAAGTGCAAAGTCTCATTTATTTGCAAGTCTTCGATGGGGACCTGAAGTTCCTCGTTCGGCTAAGCATTTCCTGAGATTAGATACGTGGAACATCGGATGTACATTGTTAAGTTCCCGTGGCACATCGAGTCGGTACACCACCTTGCCAATCCTTTCGAGTATCGTGAAAGGACCCACATAGCGAGGAGCGAGCTTTCCCTTCTTACTAAAGCGAACTACTCCATTCCAGGGAGATATCTTGAGAAGAATTCGGTCTCCAACATTAAATTCCAGAGGCTTACGCCTTTTATCAGCATAGCTCTTTTGTCTGCTCCTAGCCTTGACCAAGTTATCACGGATCTGAAGAATCTTATCCGTCGTTTCTTAGATGATTTCAGGGCCAGTAAGTTGCTTGTCACCAATCTCATGCCAGCTGAGAGGAGATCGGCACTTGCGACCATATAAAGCTTCGAAAGGAGCCATCTGAATACTGGAATGATAGCTGTTGTTGTATGAGAACTCAATCAATGGTAAATGTACATCCCAGTTACCACCAAAGTTGATAACACAAGAACGGAGCATATCCTCTAGGGTCTGGATAGTACGTTCGGTCTGTCCATCCGTTTGAGGATGAAAAGCCGTACTAAGATTCAAATGAGAACCCATGGCGGATTGAAACGTTTGCCAAAGAGGGGGAAGTGAAGCGACCATCACGGTTGGAGATTATCTCAAGAGGTATGCCATGACGGCATATGATCTCATTAGTATAGATTCGCGCAAGTTTCTCCACTTTGAAATCCTCACGGATAGGAAGGAAGTGGGCTGATTTAGTTGAACGGTCAATGATTACCCAAATACTATCATGACCAGCAGGTGTACGGGGTAGTTTAGTTATAAAGTCCATAGCAATGCTATACCATTTCCAAACGGGAATCTCAGGTTGTTCAAGGAGTCCTGAAGGACGTAGATGTTCAGCCTTTACCTTCGTGCAAGTAAGGCATTTCGAGACGTACGCAGCAATGTCCTTTTTTCATACCAGGCCACCAATAAGTCATACGTAAATCATGGTACATCTTATCAGCACCTGGATGAACAGAGTATCGAGATTTGTGAGCCTCATTCATAATGAGCTCACGAAGATTGTCGCGATCTGGCACCCAGATGCGATTAAGATAGTATTCAAGTCCATCAGACTTAGTTTCAAGTTGATCCACAGAAGCACCTCATACTTCAACAAATAGACTACCTTCATTAGCTGACGAATACTGAGCTTCACGGATACAAGCATGAAGATCACTAGAGATGTGAAAACAACGGATAGTATTAACATGAGTCTTATGACTAAGAGCATCGTCCACGACATTCGTCTTGCCAGGGTGATAGCGAATCTCGCAGTCGTAGTCGTTGAGCAATTCCACCCATCGTCATTGACGCATATTAAGTTCCTTTTGGTTAAAGATATGCTGCAGGCTCTTATGGTCAGTGAAAACCACACACCTAGTAACATATAGGTAGTGTCACCAGATCTTTAACGCATAAACAACTGCGCCAAGCTCAAGGTCGTGGGTAGTATAGTTTTTCTCATGTATTTTGAGTTGACGGGAGGCATAAACGATAACTTTGTCCCGCTGCATGAGCACACAGCCCAAGCCACAGTTCGAGGCATCACAACATACCGCGAAGTCGTTATTCCCATCAGGGAGGGCGAGTACAGGAGCATTACAGAGAAGATTCTTAAGGGTCTGAAAAGATTCCTCTTGCTCGGGACCCCAAGAAAATGGTTTCTCTTTCTGAGTCAACGAAGTGAGAATGAAGGCGATCTTGGAAAAGTCCGAGATGAATCGACGGTAAAAACCCGCCAATCCTAAGAAGGAACGAATCTCAGATGCAGATTTAGGCGTACTCCAATTCTTCACAGCTTCGATTTTAGAAGGGTCAACATGAATACCTTGCTTACTAAAAGTTCTAACATAAGACGTAGATGGCTTTCATGATCAACTCTAGTTTTCGAATAAACGAGAATATCATCAATAAAGACTATCACAAAACGATCCAAGTAGGGTTTACAAACACGATTCATAAGATCCATGAACACAGCGGGTGCGTTGGTCAAGCCAAAAGGCATAACCACGAACTCGTAGTGGCCATAACGAGTGCGAAAAGCAGTTTTGGAGATATCATCTTCGAGAACACAGAGCTGATGATAACCAGATCGAAGGTCGATTTTAGAGAAACATGACGCGCCTTGTAGTTGGTCAAATAGATCATCGATACGAGGGAGAGGGTAACGATTCTTAATGGTGAGTTTATTAAGCTCGTGGTAGTCGATACACATACGAAACGAGCCATCCTTCTTCTTGATGAATAGCACAGGAGCACCCCACGGAGAGGTACTTGGACGTATAAAGCCTTTGTCAAGCAGTTCCTGCAGTTGACTTGATAGTTCTTGCATCTCGCAAGGTGCAAGTCGGTAAGGAGCCTTGGCGACAGAAGTCAAACTAGGTATGAGATCAATACGAAAATCAACAGATCAAGGGGGAGGAAGACCAGGAAGATCTACGAGAAAGACGTTAGGGAAATCACACACTACTGGAATGTCGCTTATGTTCTTTCCTTTGCCCTTTTGTTCCGCCATGTGGGCCAAGAAGGCAAAGTACTGTCTACGTAAGCACCTGTTCGCTTGAGTGCATGACATCAACTTCAGTCCTCTAGAAGGTCGGTCTCCATAAACGTGCAAAATATCACCGGACGGGAGAGGTAAACGAACGTAATTTTCATGACAAGCGATTTCGGCATGATTCTTACATAACCAATCCATGCCGATTATGACATCAAAACTTCCCAATTGCATGGGTATGAGATCAATAGTAAAGACGTGGTCGTTAAGAGTCAAGGAACAACCACTGAGGATAGAATCAACTAGAATAGACTTACCATCGGCAATCTCAACCGAAAACGACTTAGGTAGCTTAGAGCGTGCACAGTTTAACAAAGATTCAAATTCTACGGACACAAAGCTTCTGTCGGCACCAGTATCAAATAATATCGAAGCGTAAAGATTATTAACGAGAAATGTACCATTAACGACGTCATTGTCGTTACGAGCCTGGTTTGCATTGATATTGAACGCTCGTCCTCGAGCGGCTGGATGTTGCTCCTGGTTTAGCTGGGGACACTGGTTACGGAGATGAGTAGTGTCTCCACACTTGTAGCATGCACGGACATTGTTGACTGGCCTGGGATTCTGTGGAGGAGCTGGGAGAGCTGGTAGAGTTGCCTGAGCTAGTGCTTGCTGGGCCTGGTTGGCTTGACGGCAGTAGGGAGTTGTGTGACCATAGCGATTGCAATTGGTGCACAGACGGCAAGCAGAGGTAATAGGATGATGAAAGTTACAAGTAGCGCACTTGGGATGAATCCCAATGTACGACTTCTTGTTCTCTAGGCTGTAGGGTTAGCAGCAGCAAAAGCAGGCACGTTAGCATTTCCTGTAGGGTTCGCATTCGTAGCGGGGACAATAGCATTACAACCAGAACCCTGAGATTTTCGTTTCATGTTTCTGCTGCCACTGGGCTGCTAGGTAACTTGGTTCGCTGATTTGGAGGGAGCAGGAGTAGCGAACTGCTTGTCACGGATGCGGTTATTGTTCAAACTTGCTGCAAGACGATAAAATTCCTCAATAGTGTCGAGCTGAGCTGCTTCAATCGAGTCACGCATGGCAGGAGGTAACCCATTGATGTACTTGGTTATCATGCGCTTCGAAGTAGAAACCAAGTAAGGCACGATTACGCTGAGTTGCTTAAAACAGGTAGTGTAAGCCAAGTTATCATTTCCAACCTGCTTGAGGTGCCAAAACTCTTCCTCAAGCTTTAGCTGTTCATGGGGAGGGCAGAATTCGAGCATCATCAATTCTCGCACCTCGGGCCATGGGAGGGCATAAGCTTCTTCGTTGGAGCGAATGTTTCTCTCGTTGGACCACCACTCAAGGGCTCTGCCTTGAAACATGCCAGTTGCACTCCTAGTCTTTATGTGTTCTGGGCACTCGCTGTTGATGAAGGTAACCTCGATGCTGTCGAACCACTCCAGCATAGCAGTCACCCCATCACTACCTGTGAAAGGCTTAGGGTTGCAAGAGACAAAGTGTTTGTAACTGAACTTAGTAGGCTTTAGTTTCTCTGTCTTAGAGTCAACAGAGGAGGGAGGAGTGTTTGAACCCTGGATCTCAGTGACGATATTTGGCACGATGCGAGCAATTTTATTGGCCATGAAAGACATCATCTTCTTCTGAGAGTTGGCCCTGGCTTTCTTGAGAGAGTCGGATAGTTTACGGGAAGACATCTAAAGATCTAAGAAAAGGATCGTATAAGTCTAGATCAAAAAGTCTCGTAGTATATAGTTTCACACATGTTCACATAAAGACTCAAGTTTCACCAAAATGTTCAACAAGTTTCGCATAGTTCAAAAGATTCAACATTCTCACCACAAGTCCGCAAAACCACAACTTTCGCATGGCACGTGGTACGAAAGTTTGGTAACATGTCAGAAACACTTATATATAGGAAGTACCAGCAGCGTATCCACCATGTTTCGGGCATGTCACATCCGTCTCATCTTCGATGTCATGTTACATGTCGTGTTTCGCCAACCATAACAGTACACTCCACCATTTTCACGCGCTTCAACCAGTTACATACACATATATCAACCAAGTAGTTTCACATAGCTTAACGTTCCACATTCTCATCCCAGGTTTGCAAAACACCAAATTTTGCATGGCACATGTTACGAAAGTTGGTAACATGTTGGAAACACTTATATATAGGAAGTACCAGCGGCGTATCCACCATGTTTCGTCCATGTTACTTTCGTCTCGTCATTCGGTGCCATGTTACGTATAGTGTTTTGCTACCCACAACAGCACATTCCACATAGAATACACAAGTAGTTTCACATAGCATCACGTTCAATCATGTTTCCCATAGTTTAATCAAGATTCCCACGTAGTTTATCACAACGAGTAAAGCATCATAAATTTAGTTTCGATCCTGAGAGATTATGATTATTAATGTTTTAGATTGCGGAGATACGTGCGATTCGTGTAAAAGTCTCAAAACGAACAAAGAATCAAGTTTAAAACCACATGTAAAACCGAGATAACATAAAAAGATAGACTCATAAAACATAGGATTGTTCCGGGTAGAGGAACATTGACTAACCAAAGTGGATCGAACCCCTCTCGAATTGAGGCCACGTGCCTTGACTTACTTGGACAAATACGTCATCGATGTTAGGCCTACGATATTTGCCCTTTCGATCATTTCACGTCCCTAATTGATTGGGAATTTCGAGACTTTGGCGAGACAGAAAAAATCAAAGAGTGGGACTAGTTATCAAGGTGTGAGTTCCACCTCTAACTTGACAACTTCGTACCCTAATTGTGTCGGTTATAATCGAAAGATAAGACCTACTAGAATATAATGTGGAAATTTCCCATCAAGGTTCGGATGTCACTCCTGACTTGAGGGTAAATCTCGTGCAAAATACAGACACTACATAGCAGCGTCTTCAAAGTGTCCAAGTGTATATTGTGTCAGCCTTAGGTGTCACGGCCCTCGGCCCCGGTCTGACCCGGTCCAGAGCCGCGAGGCAGGAAATCCCGTGGTATTAAGTTAAGTGACAGCGGAAGTCTTTTTAAAACAGGATCTTTTAATATTAAAACTGCCCGTTTACAAAATGTAGGGATAAAACCCTATTATTTACAATAAGGTGATTTCACTGGGAAATCTTTATTTTTCAAAACATGTTTCTTTTATTTATTTATATTGAGCCACTTCTCTAAGCTTGTAGTGCTTCACGACACTTTTCTTGGATCACAATAGATCACCTGAAACATGTTTGAAAAAGGTTTTGTCAGCGGGGAAATATTGAGTGAATCATTCATTTTAAATAAAATGACCCGTTTGTTATAATTCACAGTATTAAGAGAGATTACAATGTTTCTATGTCAACCAACTACCCACAGTATTTGTCACTCGACTCGTTTCGGTGACTGTGGTCATATCATTGTTGGGTCCGTTCACCCACAAGTGACGTATTTCCCTATTTAGGTCCGTTCGCCTAAAAAGGGTATCATGATTTAGGCTCGCCCACCTAATCTGATAAAACAATAGTAATATGCACAATACCCCACATACCGGCTGTAATTTGGTGATTACATAAACTTAATCCCTGTAATTATAACTTTGAAAATGTACATGATTTTGTAAACAACTTTGATAAAAAGAGAATGACTCACATTGCAGATTTAACGAGCAGAGTATAAGCCTACTGATTAGCCTTTGTTTAACCTAATTTAAATAAATTCACGAGATTAAACCCTCACAACGATTTACAAAGTGTAATACTTAAAAATTCAGCGGATTCACAACGAATGACACAGTATAGCCCGAGTTCGGACAACACTCAAACATTCAAGTCGAAATCACGACGAATAACAAAGTATAAACCCAATTTGAGCGGCACTTAAATAATAGTTGGATAGTTTCAATCGATCGGACGTTGTATCGTAATAGCGATCGAGTTATTACCCTGTTTGTTGCAGCAGCGTTCCGTGCAGTGTGTGTTTAAGACTGCTTCTGTTATATCTCAGTGACTATTTGGAATTTAAACGTTGTATCAATGTCAGAATTCAAGTCCCAAGGCCCTCTATATATACCCGAAATGTGCACCTCCCGCGTGTCGCGGAAGAATACGCGACATCTATCGCGTGTTGCGGGGCAAGTCCCCCTAGCCTAGGGTAGGCTTGTCATGTGTATAGGCCTGGTGAGTCGTCAATTTATGAATTCCTAATTTAGACAACGAATTCGGAGGATAACCATCAATTAGGGTTTACCCCCCTTGAGTTTTTGGGGCCCTAATCCAAATTCCAATTGTTCTGAAAATTTTAGGGTTTTATGCAAAATTACTTGGGTTTCTCAATTAGGGTTTTCTTATTAAATAATTAACATACTAAGTAGTAATTTTAATGAGAGTTGTTACATCCTCCCCACCTTAGGAAAAATCTCGTCCTCGAGATTTACTGGAATAAATGAGGGTATTTTCTCTTCATTTCTGATTCTAGCTCCCAAGTATATTCTGGTCCTCGTTTTGAATCCCACTTGACCTTGACCAGCACTAGTCGCTTGTGTTTGAGAAACTTGACTTTTCTATCTTCTATTTGTAGTGGTTTCTCTACAAATTTCAGCTTTTCATTTACCTCTACGTCTTGAAGAGGTACTACCAGGGATTCGTCGGATAAACATTTCTTGAGATTGGATACATGAAACACATCATGTACTCCAGCTAGTTCTTCTGGTAGTTGTAATCGATAAGCGACTGGTCCTATTCGTTGCACTACTGAAAATGGTCCTACGTATCTTGGACTCAGTTTTCCTTTCTTACCAAATCGTACTACTCCTTTCCAAGTAGAGACTTTCAAAAGTACTTTGTCTCCGACTTGAAATTCTAGTGGCTTGCGGCGATTATCTGCTTAGCTTTTCTGGTGATCTCTAGCAGTCTTCAGTCTTTCTTTGATTTGAGTTATCTTGTCTGTGGTCTCTTGTACAATTTCTGGACCTGATAATTGACTTTCTCCTATTTCTGCCCAACAAACTGGAGTTCTGCACTTGCGTCCATACAGTGCTTCGAATGGGGCTGCTTCGATGCTTGAATGATAACTATTGTTATAGGAGAATTCAATTAAGGGTAAGTGGTTATCCCAATTACCACCGAAATCAATTACATATGCTCAGAGCATGTCTTCCAAGGTGTGTATCGTCCTTTCACTTTGTCCGTCTGTTTGGGGATGATATGCAGTACTTAGATTTAATCGGGTTCCCATTGCTTCTTGGAAACTAGTCCAGAAATGGGAAGTGAAACGACTATCCCTATCCGATACAATGGAGAGTGGAACTCCATGTAAAGATACTACTTCATCTACGTACAACTTGGCTAGCCTTTCCATGCTAAAGGTTTCCTTCATTGGTAGAAAATGAGCTGATTTGGTTAATCGATCCACAATTACCCAAATTGCATCATTACCTTTTCTGGTTTTGGGTAATTTAGTAACAAAATACATTGTTATGAGTTCCCATTTCCACACAGGCATTTCTAACTACTGTAGTAGTCCTGAAGGTTTTTGATGTTCTGCCTTAACTTGTGAACAAGTAAGACACTTAGATACATAACTAGCTATATCCTTTTTCATTCCTATCCACCAGAAATTATTTCTTAAATCTTGGTACATCTTGTTGTTTCCTAGATGTACGGTATACCTAGATTTATGAGCTTCTTCTAAAATCTTATTTCTTAATTCTCCCTGCTTAGGTACCCAAATTCGTTTCTTGTGGAATCTCCAAATTCCATCATTTTCTTGCTCTAGTTCCTTCACATAACCTTTCATTCCTTCAGCATCATCCTTGATCGCTGTTTCCTAAACTTTCTTCAATTGTTCCATTAAATCTACTTGTAGATTTAATCTAAGAGCACGGACTCGCTTTGGCTTTTCATGATATTTACGACTTAAGGCATCTGCAACTACGTTCGCCTTTCCTTCGTGATATTGGATATCACAGTCGTAATCGCTTAGGATTTCCATCCATCTTCTTTGCCTCATGTTTAATTCTTTTTGCCCAAATATGTACCTTAGACTTTTATGATCTGTATAAATAGTAAATTTACTTCCATACAGATAATGTCTCCAAATCTTAAGGGCGAAAATTATGGCTCCTAATTCTAAGTCATGAGTTGTATAATTTTCCTCGTGTTTCTTCAATTGCCTGGAGGCATACGCAATTACCTTCTTGCGTTGCATTAGTACACATCCATATCCTAATTTTGAAGCATCACAATATACTTCAAAATCTTCAGTTCCTTCGGGTAAAGCTAAAATTGGAGCATTCGTCAATCTGTGCTTTAAAATCTTAAAAGCTTCTTCTTGTCTAGGTCCCCATTCGAACTTAACGGCCTTACAGGTCAGCTTAGTTTAAGGTACAACTATCTTAGAGAAATCCTTAATAAATCGTCTGTAGTATCCAGCTAAGCCTAGAAAACTTCTAATTTCCGTAGCTGTTTGTGGGACCTTCCATTTGGTGATTGCTTCTATTTTAGCAGGATCTACGTGAATTCCTTCGTGATTCACCACGTGACCTAAGAATTGTACTTCTTGCAGCCAGAAATCACACTTCGAGAATTTGGCATAAAGCTTTTCTTTTCTTAACAAAGTTAAGAGTGCATGCAGATGCTCACAGTGTTCTTTCTGATTCTTTGAATAAATAAGTATATCGTCGATAAAGACAATTACAAATTTATCCAAGTATGGTTTACAGATTCTGTTCATCATGTCCATGAATGCTGCTGGAGCATTTGTTAGTTCGAAGGGCATGACTGTAAACTCGTAATGTCCATACCTAGTTCTGAAAGCAGTTTTAGGTATGTCTTCTTCTTGTACTTTCAATTGATGATATCCGGATCTCAAGTCTATCTTAGAAAAATACCTAGCGCCTTGGAGTTGATCAAAATAATCGTCAATCCTAGGTAATGGGTGTCGATTCTTAATTGTAACCTTATTTAGTTCCCTATAATCGATACACATCCTCATCGACCCATCTTTCTTTTTCACAAACAACACTGGTGCTCCCCACGGGGATGAACTAGGTTGTATAAATCCTTTGCTTAGTAATTCATCTAATTGCTTTTTCAGTTCTAGCATTTCGGTGGGTGCTAATCGATAAGGTGCCTTGGCTATTGGTGCAGTACCAGGAATTAGATGAATTCTAAACTCTACTTCTCTATCGGGTGGTACCCCGGGTAATTCTTCTGGAAAGACATCTGGGTATTCTGAGACTACAGGGATGTCCTGAAGTTCCTTAATTTTAGTGTTAATGATTACGGAAATCATATACACCATTTCTTGTTTTCTTGAATAACTAGCCAACTTCATTACTGAAATGAATTTCAGTGGCCTTCGAGGTCTATCTCCTATAATTAAAATTACCTCTCCTGTGGGGGTACGAATTTCTACGGAATTCTTATCACACAGGATTCGAGCATGGTTGACTACTAACCAATCCATTCCTAACACTACATCGAATCCGGCTAATTTCATAGGTAACAGGTTTGCAGAAAACTTATGGCCTAAAAGTTCTATTTTTCCTTCTTGCAAAACTTTATCTATGTTAATAGAATTCCCATCTGCCGTTTCGACTGTAAAAATCTGCCTAAGGGTAGTTAATGGTAAATTAAGAGCTTGGCAGAAGGAAGTATTGATAAAACTTTGGTTTGCACCAGAGTCAAATAATACTTTGGCGAATACGTCATGAACTGAGAACGTACCGGCTATCACATCTGGGATGAGTTCTGCTTCCTCGGTGGTCAGCTGGAATGCTCGTGCATTCTTCTTGGTATTTCCTTATGCAGATTTAGCCCTGTTGTCTGCTGGTTTAACCAGTTTAGGGCATTCTGTCTTGAAATGTCCGGTTTCTCTACAGTGAAAACAGACTATTGTCTTCTTTCTGCAATTTTCTTTGCGGTGTCCTATAGTTTTGCAAAAATTGCAGGTCACATTGCACCTTCCAAAGTGTTTCTTTTTACAATTTCTGCAAAAAGGAGGATTTGAGGATTGCCCTATTCCTCTTTTCTTTGTATTACCCATACGAAATCCTTGGGTAATCTTTTGAGCCAAATCCTTCTTTCGATCTTCCTCTCTTGTGCGCACCAGTTCATCAGCTAGGGTATTTGCTAATTCCACAGCATTGTCTATAGTGCGAGGTCTCGCAGCCTTAACGATGTTACGGATTTCACTAATTAGTCCCCAAATATAGCGAGAAATGAGCACCGGTTCTGGCGAAGCCAGTGTTGGTACCACTCTAGCATATTCAAAGAATGTCGAAGTATAACTGCGACAATCTACCCCCATCATACGATGATTTAGGAACTTATTTGCCATTTGTTCTTTTTCATACTCAGGATAATATTTTCTTTCTACAAGATTCTTAAACTCTTCCCAGTTCATAGCATAGGCCATCCTTCTTCCTTTTGCTTGTAATACTGTGTTCCACCACTCTAGTGCCCCTTCTTTGAACAAATTTGACGCATACATGACCTGATCTTCTTCGGCACATTTACTTATTGCAATTACTGCTTCGGTTTTCTCTAACCAACGCAGTGTTGCAGTTGCCCCTTCATTACCTGCAAATTCTGCTGGTTTACAGGCAAGGAATTCTTTGTAAGTGCAACCAGGCATTGCAGCTTTCATTTTCTTAGGGAGTAGGGCTTGTTGTGGGTCATGATAGTCATGATTGCCGCCTCCATTTATGTTGTTACTGCCGTTATCTTCCGGAGTACGTTTACTAGGAATGATTTGTTGTAGTTCAGCAGGTTTCTGAGCAGCGGCCATGATTGCTGGAATAGCGTTGGCTATCCCTTGAGCAACGATATTTTCAATATCTTGCCTAGTCATATATTGATTTTCTTGATTTTGCTCAGATTGGTTTACTTCATTAACTGGTTCGTTCGCGTTTTCCATCTGATAATTAGTATTGGTGTGAATTATTAGTATTCAATAATTGATAGTTAGATATAACAAAATTACACATAAGCACATAAAATCTTACAACACATATATATAGTCAAAATTGTCGATTTTCTCGACTTCTATTTTGATTTATAGATTATATAGGCATCCATACACACTGTTTATCTTACAATATTTTATTCCCTATTTTACAGTGTTATATGTTTGTTTACTACTTGTTATTATACAACCACAGCTTCCTAACCCACTTTTTCTTGGTCAACTGGTATTTCAATAGCGACGCTCCCTTTCGTCGTATTTCTAGGAAATTTTTTCCCCCATTTCCCGGATTCTATCCCTGTACCTATTAGTTCTTCACCAAACTGACGAAGTTCGGCTAAGTTTTCGTTGCTCATTGGCGGATTGGGAAGAGGTTCTGGATCAAACTGTGGAAGGAAGGAACAAGGACTTTTAATTATGTTTTGAAATTGCCAGTCATTTGTCCACCACTCTTCCATTTCGCCTAACGGTCGTGTGTGGATTAGAGGGTCCGGAATAGCTGGTTCTAGATTTACTGGAAGTTGGATTTCGGCCGGGTAAGGGTATAGATTGTTGTTGATAGGGCTAATGACATCACAATTTGCCAGTAGACGGTCTATTTCGTCTTGAAATGTGATTTCTTCAGGTTGTTTAGAACTCTCTCCTACTTCTATTCCCTTTTGCTTAAAATTTTCTTTGGTTTCTATCTCTGCTGGTTTAGAACTCTCTCCGGTCTCGATTCCCTTTCCTTTGTCCATAGGGTTTTCTACTTTGGGGAGTTTCCTAGTGGCTGGCCTCCTTCTGCGTACTTTCCTCCATCCTACATATCTCCTTTTTTCTTAGGCTTTGCTTTTTCTGGAGGTGGAGCTTGAAATTCCAGGGGTTCCTCCATATCAGCAAAATAACCAGTAAAATCGTGAGAGACTTCGATTGGTACTGGGTATAGATTGAGATTCTGAAATGCTTCAGATAGCTCACTCATGCTGTTTAGCATATATGCAAAATGCACAAAAATGCTAAGTTAAAATTTTATAAAGAAATCTAAACAAACATTTAGTTTTATTGCATATCGAAAGACTGGTTTTACAAAGGGTAACGGAAAATTTAAAACACACTAGGATTTATTTATTTACTGGGTAGTGATTTTCTACTCGATCAGGCTTATTGGTAGTTTAGAGGTTTGCATTTTCTGCTACGGTAGCTAGCATATAAAGGTTTTGTTACAACTCGTATTTAACCGTCTCTTGTATTACGTGTAACTATATGAACATTTATGTGATTACATGAATTTGATTAGCGAATAAATACTGCATGTTACGTGTTTGCATGTGAGTGTGTATGTTGTTCATAGCACCGAATAGTAATTTGGCTACACGAGCCCATTCGGGCCACACACATCCGACTCGAGACCATGGGGCGGCCCAAGTGAGGGTTCGGCCCACCCCCAAATCGTATACACTTTGAGATGTAGTAACTATCTCACACTTTTACCAAACATCCTAACACACAAACCCTAGAACTCCTTCTCTCTCTCTCGTTTCCTCTTGAAGTCGGCGATAACATCACTGTTAACTCGAGACCTTACGAGTGTTAATCTCCTAATCCGGTTAGTGAATGTTTACAAATTCATGTTTGATGATGTTGTGATGTGTGTGTACTATGATATTGCATGATGATCTAGGGTTCTTATTACATGATTGATTTTCGTTCATGATAATCGTCTCATGTAAATATTGATTATGAATTATATAGGATGCATGATTTAGAACCGAGTGAATATGTATATGAAATCGGCTGCATGTATGATTGGTAATATGCTAATCGGTTCGAATATATGCTTGTTAAACCGACTGTGATATTAGGATTTCGGGTCAGGATGGCATGATTAGTCTAGAATCCGGTTACATGATAGTTAGATGTTGCGGTTCCGTTTCGTATGATTATAATGATTAGCTGATGATGATAATAGGAACATGTTTGAAGATGATATGAAACTGTGAATATTGTTGATTGATCTGATTCGAAACTGCCTAACTTGTTAGCTGAAATTACGGAATGATTGTTACTAATAATTAAGGAAATCTGTTACACTTTGTCTCGACCAGGGTTGCGAGTCGAGAACCCTTAGTCTCGACTCAAGACCACCTTACCAACACAAACAGCACAAACCGAGACCATGGTTGTGGGTCCGGTTGCGACTCGAGACCGTGTAGTCTCGACTAGACCATGAAGACTCGAGATCTCTTTTGTTGCGACTCGAGACCCCGAAATCAGTACACCTCGAGACCGACTAGTCTCGACTCGAAATCGTTAGTCTCGACTCGAGACCGCGGACACTTGAACACTATTGGACTGTCACTGTTACGAGCCCAATTGATTGGGCCAGATACTTGGACTTGTTACGTGATTGCTATTGAACTGCTACGAATACTTGTGCATACCATATTTATACTTGTGTACAATACGTGTAGGACATACGTGCTATACTTGAATACGAACCTGACTTGTATAATAACCATGCTAGGACGTGGTTGATCGCTATATAGTTTAACTGACTTTCTGTGTATCTGCCGAGCAAACCAAGGTGAGTTCACACAGCCAAGGCATGGGGTTCCGAGGGTGGGAATGGGATTTGGATGATTTATTCGTACATACTTAGTTAATAGAACCTAATGATATGGTCCTCGGGTGAGGAAGAGTAATGATAAGATACAGCTAGACTAGTATACCAATTGAACTGATCTTCGCACACACGCCAGGGGTTGGCCGCGATATTATGACTAATCATTCGCACGCATGCCTAGGAAGGCCGCGAACTATACATACAAAAACTTCGCACACATGCCAGGGTGGCCGCGATACAAATATACATAGTCTAGGATATTTGGGAATATTTCCCCTAACCTTCGCATACATGCCGAGAGTGCCGCGATGGAAACTAATACGAGACATGACTTAACGAACGAACATAATGTTACTCATACTGTTACAATTCCTGAACTGTACACTATGAACTCGCTCAACTAGTTGTTGACTCTCTGCTGCATGCCTTGCAGGACCTTAGGTACTTATGGAGCTTGCACAGGGAGGAGCAGGTCGTTGTGGGCATGGATCGGGAATGCTTATTAAACGTTTATGACATTACACACTTAATACTTATGTTTGGGTTTTTACATTTATGCTTCCGCTACACTTGATTATGTTGGTTTTGAAAACACCTTTCGTATTATTGAATAACGTTTACTACTTATTTACATGTTTAATATGATTGGTGGCTTGATCCTGGTCATGTCACGCCTCCAAGCGGTGGTACTCCGCGTGTGGATTTTGGGGCTGTGACAGATTGGTATCAGAGCCATTGGTTATAGAGAACTCGGTTTTATTAAGGGAAAAACGTTTTTATTAAAACCAGACTATAACCAGAACAGTGCTCTCAACGATCCACAACGACGCTTCGCTCCACGTGCAAGACTCAACATCCTAGGTAATATGGTTTAAGTTTATTACCTGCTTGCTAGAATTACATAGAACTTTGCTCGTAGTATGCTTGGATACACATAACTACTATTACTTGAGAACACTTGTGTGCTTACTCTCTTCTGTCATCGCACTTTTCGCGAACCTCCCTCTTACTTATGCTACTTTTACAATGAAGATCATGTCTGGACGAATTAACATGACTTAAGCCCAGTTGACGACTCTCATTAACGAACAAGTTGCTGCGGCACTTGCAGCCGCACAAGCAGGAGGTATATCCTGTAGTTATAACTCACATTAGGATCTTTAAATCCTACACTCCTAAACCAACTCTCGTGTTTAAACTTTGCCCTATTCGTACACAATAGGTCAGCACGCACAGCAACCTGTCTGCACATTCAAGAACTTCATGGACTGTCGCCCAGGCATGCAGCAGTGGGACTACTCCATTGGTTTGAGAAGCTCGAGTCAGTGTTCGAGATGTGTGAATGCCCTGAGGCCCGGAGGGTGAAATACGCCACTGGTACTTTGGAAGGAATTGCGCTAACTTGGTGGAACGCGCAAGTTCAGATTTTAGGGTTGGCAGCTGCTAACGCCACCCCTTGGAACGAGTTCAAGGAACTGATCAAAAGAGAATACTGCTCACGAGACGACATCCACAAGTTAGAAGTGGAGTTTTTCAATCTTAAGATGACGGGGTCGGAGATCGAGGCCTACACCAAGCGGTCGAATGAGCTGGCCGTTCTGTGCCCAACTATGGTGGACCCACCTATCAGGCGTATCGAGCTATATCTAAAGGGGCTAGCACCGGAAATTCAAAGCCATGTGACATCAGCTAATCATAACAACATCCAGGATGTTCAACGCCTAGCTCATCGTCTCACTGATCAGGCAGTGGAGCAGGACAAACTACCGAAACGTATCAGCGCTACTACTGCTACCACTCCAGTTGCTACTTCTGCTACACCCAGCGTCAACAAAAGAAAATGGGATGGGGATTCCAGCAAAGGTTCAGTCTCAGCTCAGTCTCAAGCACAGCAGCGCAAGTTAAACGACTACCAGAGTCTGGGTCAACAATCTTCTGGTGGTCAGGGGCAGGGTGGATATCGGGGAATCCACCCATTGTGTAATAGGTGCAACAGACACCACAGTGGACGGTGTCGTAAGGAACGATGTCAGAGATGTCTCAAGTTAGGGCATGAAGCTAAAGACTGCAGGAGTTCGCGACCTGCGAATCAGAATCAGCAACTCCCACCACCAGCTCCACAGAACCAGCAACAACAGCCACAGCGAGGAAACCGGGGGTGTTTCCAGTGTGGGGCTGAAGGTCATTTCAAACGTGATTGCCCCCAAATGAACCAGAACCGGAATCGCAACAACAATCACCAGGGCAATGGGAACAACAACAATGGGGGAAACAACAACAACAATGGCAACGAAGCTCAAGGTCGTGCTTTCGTGCTAGGTCAGGGCGACGCAAGGAATGATCCCAATGTGGTTATGGGTAAGTTTCTTCTCGACGATATTTATGTTACTGTTTTGTTTGATTCGGGTGCGGATACAAGTTATATGTCTTTGAAAGTTAGCCAACTGTTAAAACGTACACCCACACTTCTGAACACTAAGCATGTCGTAGAGTTAGCTAACGGTAAGAGTCTAGAGGCCACGCACATAGTTCAGGGTTGTAATCTTATCCTCGCGGGCCAGACTTTCTCCATCGATCTCATTCCCATAGTTTTGGGTAGTTTCGACATCGTCATTGGTATGGATTGGTTATCCCAACATCACGCAGAGATCTTGTGCGAAGAGAAGATTGTTCGCATTCCTCGTTCCGGCAAGGAACCTCTCGAAGTCCAAGGTGACAAGAGTGGTGCTGTGGTTGGCATCATCTCTTTCTTGAAGGCTCAGAAATGTTTGCGGAAGGGCCACGCCGCTATTTTGGCACTCGTTACTGATGCATCAGCGAAAGAAAAGAAGTTGGAAGACATTCCAGTTGTACGCGACTTCCCTCAGGTGTTTCCTGAATATTTACCTGGTCTACCGCCTCATCGTCAGGTCAAGTTTCAAATCGAGCTCGCTCCAGGAGCAGCACCCATAGCTCGAGCACCGTATCGCTTAGCTCCAACTGAACTGGAAGAACTGTCAAAGCAACTACAAGAGCTCTTGGAAAAGGGCTTTATTCGTTCTAGCTCTTCGCCTTGGGGAGCTCCAGTACTATTTGTGAAGAAGAAGGATGGTACCTTCCGAATGTGCATCGACTACCGCGAACTGAACAAGGTCACAGTGAAGAACTGTTATCCTCTTCCTCGTATCGACGACTTATTCGACCAGTTGCAAGGGTCGAGTTACTACTCCAAGATAGACCTGAGGTCAGGTTACCATCAGTTGAGAGTCCGGGATGAGGACGTCTCCAAAACAGCATTCAGAACTCGATACGGTCACTACGAGTTCCTAGTCATGCCGTTCGGGCTAACGAACGCACCGGCAGTCTTTATGGACCTTATAAACAGGGTGTGCAAACCCTACTTAGACAAGTTTGTGATTGTATTCATCGACGACATTCTGATCTACTCCAAGAGTCAGGAGGAACATGAGCAGCATCTGCGTCTTATCTTGGAACTTCTTCGAAAGGAACAGCTGTACGCCAAGTTCTCGAAATGTGACTTCTGGCTTCGTGAAGTCCACTTTCTAGGCCACGTAGTAAATAAGGATGGGATCCATGTTGATCCATCCAAGGTAGATTCGATCAGGAACTGGCCTGCACCGCGTACACCAACGGAAATACGCCAATTCTTGGGTTTGGCAGGATATTACAGACGGTTCATCAAGGATTTCTCAAAGATTGCTCAGCCGCTTACACTACTGACATAGAAGGGTGTCACCTACCGTTGGTGCAACACTCAGGAAACCGCTTTTCAGCACTTAAAGGATAGACTTTGCAGTGCACCTATCCTCTCATTGCCAGAGGGCACGGACGACTTCGTGGTTTACTGTGATGCATCCATCCAGGGTCTTGGATGTGTGTTAATGCAGCGCGACAAGGTCATTGCTTACGTTTCGCGCCAACTCAAGGTTCATGAACGGAACTACACGACGCACGACCTAGAGCTGGGAGCTGTTGTTTTCGCGCTTAAGATATGGCGACACTACCTGTACGGTACCAAGTGCACTATCTACACCGATCACAGGAGTCTTGAGCATATCTTCAAGCAGAAGGAATTGAACATGCGTCAACGTCGATGGGTTGAACTACTGAACGATTACGAATGTGCCATCAAGTACCATCCAGGCAAAGCCAATGTTGTGGCTGATGCCCTCAGTCGGAAAGATACTACACCTAGGCGTGTACGAGCCTTGCAGCTCACTATCCAATCTAGTCTTCCTGCACAGATACGAGATGCTCAGGTAGAAGCATTAAAACCAGAAAACGTAAGGGCTGAAGCCTTACGCGGCTCAAGGCAACGATTGGAACAGAGGGAAGACGGTGCCTACTACGTAACGGGGCGTATCTGGGTCCCACTATATGGCAGTTTACGAGAACTTGTGATGGATGAAGCACACAAGTCTCGCTACTCGATACATCCAGGTTCGGATAAGATGTACCACGACATTCGGACGACATATTGGTGGCCTAGCATGAAGGCCCACATCGCTACTAACGTCAGCAAATGCTTGACCTGTGCAAGAGTCAAGGCAGAGTATCAGAAGCCAGCAGGCCTACTTCAGCGACCCAAGATACCACAGTGGAAATGGGAGGAAATTTCCATGGATTTTGTTACAAGCCTACCTAGATCCCAGCGTGGGAACGATACTATATGGGTGATCGTGGATCGCCTCACCAAGTCTGCTCATTTCCTGGCAATCAAAGAAACAGACAAGTTTTCCACACTAGCAGACATATACTTGAAGGAAGTAGTCTTAAGGCACGGGGTGCCCACCTCTATTATTTCGGATCGCGATGCACGATTCACTTCAGAACTATGGCAAGCAATGCACAAAGCTTTTGGCTCACAGCTGGACATGAGCACGGCTTATCACCCTCAGACAGATGGGCAGTCTGAGCGCACGATTCAAACTCTAGAAGACATGCTTTGGGCATGTGTTATCGATTTCGGCAACAGCTGGGAAAAGCATCTCCCTTTAGTGGAGTTTTCGTACAATAACAGCTATCACACCAGCATACAAGCCGCTCCATTCGAGGCATTGTACGGACGTAAATGCTGGTCACCTCTCTGTTGGGCAAAGGTGGGGGATAGTCAGATCACGGGTCCAGAACTTATAGTGGACACCACGAAAAAGATTGCACAGATAAGACAACGCATGGCGGCAGCACGCGACCGTCAGAAAAGCTACGCGGATAAGCGTAGGAAGCCATTAGAATTTCAGGTCGGGGACCAGGTTTTACTCAAAGTCTCACCCTGGAAGGGTGTGGTTCGTTTTGGCAAATGGGGCAAGCTCAATCCGCGGTATGTCGGACCGTTTAAGATAGTAGAAAGAATAGGCAAAGTAGCCTACAGATTAAACCTACCAGCTGAACTCGGTGCAGTTCACAACGTCTTTCACGTGTCAAATCTGAAGAAGTGCCTGTCAGATGAGACCCTCATAGTTCCTCTAAAGGAACTCACTATCGACGAGCAGTTGCGCTTCGTCGAGGAACCAGTTGAGACCACGGACCGGGATGTCAAGGTCCTCAAGAACAAGAGAATCCCTCTTGTTCGAGTTCGTTGGAACTCCCGTCGTGGCCCAGAGTACACCTGGGAACGCGAAGATCAGATAAAAGAAAAGTACCCCCAATTGTTCGCGAACAGTACAACCACTACTGAGGCTGAAGCTACCACGGAATTTCGGGACGAAATTCCAGATCAACGGGGGGAGGATGTGACACCCCAGGAAAACCAGTAAACGATGCAACCTACCTAGCTTCCTCAGTGAGTACGTACCAAATTTCGGGACGAAATTTCTTTTAAGTTGGGGATAATGTGACAACTCGTATTTAACCGTCTCTTGTATTACGTGTAACTATATGAACATTTATGTGATTACGTGAATTTGATTAGCGAATAAATACTGCATGTTACGTGTTTGCATGTGAGTGTGTATGTTGTTCATAGCACCGAATAGTAATTTGGCTACACGAGCCCATTTGGGCCACACACATCTGACTCGAGACCATGGGGCGGCCCAAGTGAGGGTTCGGCCCATCCCCAAATCGTATACACTTTGAGATGTAGTAACTATCTCACATTTTTACCAAACATCCTAACACACAAACCCTAGAACTCCTTCTCTCTCTCTCTCGTTTCCTCTTGAAGCCGGCGATAGCATCACTGTTAACTCGAGACCTTACGAGTGTTAATCTCCTAATCCGGTTAGTGAATGTTTACGAATTCATGTTTGATGATGTTGTGATGTGTGTGTACTATGATCTTGCATGATGATCTAGGGTTCTTATTACATGATTGATTTTCGTTCATGATAATCGTCTCATGTAAATATTGATTATGAATTATATAGGATGCATGATTTAGAACCGAGTGAATATGTATATGAAATCGGCTGCATGTATGATTGGTAATATGCTAATCGGTTCGAATATATGCTTATTAAACCGACTGTGATATTAGGATTTCGGGTCAGGATGGCATGATTAGTCTAGAATCCGGTTACATGATAGTTAGATGTTGCGGTTCATGTTTCATATGATTATAATGATTAGCTGATGATGATAATAGGAACATGTTTGAAGATGATATGAAACTGTGAATATTGTTGATTGATCTGATTCGAAACTGCCTAACTTGTTAGCTGAAATTACGGAATGATTGTTACTAATAATTAAGGAAATCTGTTACACTTTGTCTCGACCAGGGTTGCGAGTCGAGAACCCTTAGTCTCGACTCGAGACCACCTTACCAACACAAACAGCACAAACCGAGACCACGGTTGCGGGTCCGATTGCGACTCGAGACCGTGTAGTCTCGACTAGACCATGAAGACTCGAGATCTCCTTTGTTGCGACTCGAGACCCCGAAATCAGTACACCTCGAGACCGACTAGTCTCGACTCGAAATCGTTAGTCTCGACTCGAGACCGCGGACACTTGAACACTATTGGACTGTCACTGTTACGAGCCCAATTGATTTTGCCGGATACTTGGACTTGTTACGTGATTGCTATTGAACTGCTACGAATACTTGTGCATACCATGTTTATACTTGTGTACAATACATGTAGGACATACGTGCTATACTTGAATACGAACCTGACTTGTATAATAACCATGCTAGGACGTGGTTGATCGCTATATAGTTTAACCGACTTTCTGTGTATCTGCCGAGAAAACCAAGGTGAGTTCACACAGCCAAGGCATGGGGTTCCCAGGGTGGGAATGGGATTTGGATGATTTATTCGTACATACTTAGTTAATAGAACCTAATGATATGGTCCTCGGGTGAGGAAGAGTAATGATAAGATACGGCTAAACTAGTATACCAATTGAACTGATCTTCGCACACACGCCAGGGGTTGGCCGCGATATTATGACTAAACATTCGCGCGCATGCCTAGGAAGGCCGAGAACTATACATACAAAAACTTCGCACACATGCCAGGGTGGCCGCGATACAAATATACATAGTCTAGGATATTTGGGAATATTTCCCCTAACCTTCGCATACATGCCGAGAGTGCCGCGATGGAAACTAATACGAGACATGACTTAACGAACGAACATAATGTTACTCATACTGTTACAATTCCTGAACTGTACACTGTGAACTCGCTCAACTAGTTGTTGACTCTCTGCTGCATGCCTTGCAGGACCTTAGGTACTTATGGAGCTTGCACAGGGAGGAGCAGGTCATTGTGGGCATGGATCGGGAATGCTTATTAAACGTTTATGACATTACACACTTAATACTTATGTTTGGGTTTTTACATTTATGCTTCCGCTACACTTGATTATGTTGGTTTTGAAACACCTTTCGTATTGTTGAATAACGATTACTACTTATTTACATGTTCAATGTGATTGGTGGCTTAATCCTGGTCATGTCACGCCTCCAAGCGGTGGTACTCCGCGTGTGGATTTTGGGGCTGTGACAGGTTTGCCCATTTTTCATCTAATTTGTCTTCCCAAGGTGGACTAGTGCCTATTTCCTGGATTTCTGGATTAAACCTCACTTTATTGACTTGGGGTTTCTGGCTTTTCCTAATAATCGAATTTTTTTCTCTAGGGTAAGAGGATTCTCATATTGTGCTTTACGGACAAAAATCCCTTCTTCCAGATCTGCTGGGTGTTTGGAGGAAGAGGTTCCTTTTTCTTTGGGTGCAGTATCTAATTTGTGGTAGATGGCAGAAAGCCTTTGTTTACCCATACTGTAACAATTAATCAATTAATAAAACACATATTCACAGAATGGCAATTAGAATTTCTTAGATATTCCTTAATTGCTGTAATAGGCTTAAATCAGTAGTAAGCTTATATGAGTGGCTCTGATACCACCTTTTTCCTGTCACGGCCCTCGGCCCCGGTTTGACCCGGTCCAGAGCCGCGAGGCAGGAAATCCCGTGGTATTAAGTTAAGTGACAACAAAAGTCTTTTTAAAACAGGATCTTTTAATATTAAAACTGCCCGTTTACAAAATGTAGGGATAAAACCCTATTATTTACAATAAGGTGATTTCACTGGGAAATCTTTATTTTTCAAAACATGTTTCATTTATTTATTTATATTGAGCCACTTCTCTAAGCTTGTAGTGCTTCACGGCACTTTTCTTGGATCACAATAGATCACCTGAAACATGTTTGAAAAAGGTTTTGTCAGCGGGGAAATACTGAGTGAATCATTCATTTTAAATAAAATGACCCGTTTGTTATAATTCACAGTATTAAGAGAGATTACAATGTTTCTATGTCAACCAACTACCCAGAGTATTTGTCACTCGACTCGTTTCGGTGACTGTGGTCATATCACTGTTGGGTCCGTTCACCCACAAGTGACGTATTTCCCTATTTAGGTCTGTTCACCTAAAAAGGGTGTAACTTTTGTGCTTATAATCATTGTGAACAGTTCAGTTATCAATAAAACAATGTTATTTTATCCCAATGTTTGTTTGGTTGTATTTTACATTTTTCATGTTTTGACTTTTGTTCAATTTCAAACTCTACATCGCTTTCTGGAGAATTATACGCAAAATGGTGCGTAAACGTACTCAGTTTAATGCGACAAATACTCTGGAACATCAACATATACTCAACATACCTTAAATAACCTTTACATAACTTAGAAATAAGTTTTGAAGGCCTTGGTATAGCAAAAACAAGTTAATTCGCTTACAGAGACTAAATTTGACAAACTGCGAAAGTATGCCAATTCGAAGTGTAACGAACATTCCGGAACATGTCCATAAGTTAAACATACCATAAATATCCTTTACATAGCTTAGAAATAGGCTTTGAGGGTGTTGGTATGCTAAAATAAACTTTTGGATCATTCAGGGGCTAAAAGTGTCAAAAAGTGCACAAGTTTGCACTTTCGCGCATAACTTACGTTCTGAATACATCCGGACATCCAAAAATTTATGTAAGCATTATAATATTATGCCTTAGTGTTTGGCATGAGAAAAATCCATTCGTCGCGTCATTTGGATCGTTTTCCGCGCTTATGCGCATTCCGTCGTAATTAACCGAACATCGCGATCGTACGGCCAAACGAACCAACATCCGACATATTTTTGAGCATGTTTCATGTCCACAATGTTTAGGCATCATTTTAGGGCCTTAAAGTTGGCTTTACAGGCCTTAGAAGTGTCGGAAATGGCTTAAACATGCAACAGGGACCAAAACGGCCATTTCTGAAAGTATGTGCAGATCAGACATGCCCAGGTGGCCCGCCTGAGTTTTGTCTGATCCTGACGCGGGCCGCATGGCCCCTACAGTTGCAGAAACTTTGTTTTCTTGCAAAACTTGGCCTTTCAAACACTCCAAAGGGCAATGCCCTTTTACAATCTGTAGAGTTAAGGTCATTTTAAGCCACCACAACATCTTGACAAGTGTACGCATAAGATCGTGGCACGATATTCAAGAGACGATCCTAACGGCTTTACTTTTCCTATAAATACCCCCCCCTTTTGTGTTAAAACCCACAAAATCTGATCTAAAGCTCTAAGTTGGAACCTTTGTTTCATACCTGAGCTATTTTGATCTAGATTAGCATTCGGGGACCCTTCGTAAGTGTTCTTTCGTTCTTTTAATCGCTTTCTAGTGCTAAAGTCAAACTTTGTTTGACTTTCTGCGTTGACCAGCCTATGGTCAACACGAAGTTCATTTGAACTTCATAACGTGAGCGTGATCACGATGGTTATAGTCCATGGCGACTATACCTACTGATTACCACGTTATCAAGGCTCAGTGACGAGTCGTAGTTTCGGCCAAAATGCGCATTCTTGCGTATTTTGTAACCAAACTACTCGTGAGCATCAAAGCCGTTTGTTTTGATGCCAAACCTGTTTTCTAAACTTAGTTAAGCATGTTCTAACATGCTTAGCTCGTCACTTTTAGTATAGTGCTTATATAGGGTCGTAAGGTAAGCGATCTAAACCATCGCTTATACTTTCGAACCCGACCCAATTGGTCGATCATTAGGATCCGACCAAACACATTAGGTGACCATAGCTATAACCTTCTGAGGTTATACCTTATGGCCATGATGTTAGGCGTTCCAAACGCGTTCTACGCGAACGACGCGTTAAGGTAGCATAAGCTACCTAAACGGGTCGTAATGGGTCGCAAGCACTTAGGTTAGGTTTCATTTTAGTATGTAGGCTTTGTTAAACCATATTACACGAGTCTCCATACTCGTTTGGTTTACGAACCCGCATACTATCCGATCCTTCCGATTTTGGTCCGGTATATTAATATAGCTACCTATTAGGTGCCTTTGATATCCCGTGATCTCTAGCATTGTGTGATTATTACATAAGAACTACAAAGCAATCTCAGGTGAGTACATTGAACCCCTCTTGTACTGTTTTCCAAATTGTTTTGGGGTGAAACACATGTGCCTACTTGTTACTTTCATGCTTTCCATGTTTTCACATCATATACCTGCTATGTTCGTTAGTACATTATAGTACATGATTTCATTACATTTCATGCTATGTATGCCCATTGTGTGCGTACTTAGTACATTGTTTTACATTACATTTCATACTATGTATGCCCATTGTGTGCGTACTTAGTACATTGCTTTACATTACATTTCATGCTATGTATGCCCATTGTGTGCGTACTTAGTACATTGCTTTACATTACATTTCATGCTATGTATGCCCATTGTGTGCGTACTTAGTACATTGTTTTACATTACATTTCATGCTATGTATGCCCATTGTGTGCGTACTTAGTACATTGCTTTACATTACATTTCATGCTATGTATGCCCATTGTGTGCGTACTTAGTACATTATTTCACATTACATTTCATGCTATTTATGCCCATTGTGTGCATACTTAGTACAATTGTTTACATCACATGCTTTCATTTTGGTATCACATTTGGTTTGTTTAACATGGAACAATACATTCATTAACATTAGCTACGCCGTTCGTTAGTAGGTAGTGGTACCATAGGAATTGACAACTCCCGTTCCTGAAACCTGGGTTTGTTTGGATTGGAAGGAATGACCGAATTCGATATACATAACTTAGATAAACCTTTAATTTGTTTAAGGGTTTATCGCTACAGTCTCAAGGCTTGGATGTATGCATTTTTACAATACCGCATAAATGTTTGTATCAGTATAGCATGCATTGTTCCACAAAACATAAACGTTGATTTAAACCATGTTTTACTTCAATACCTTGTTTTGTGCATTTTACGTATGGTTTAGTTGATACATCTCACTTACCATACAAGATATATTTTGGGTACACATTACCTGATCTACATTAAACATAAACATTTTGACATTGATATACATACTTGGTGGTTTACATTGAACATAGACATTTCGATATGGTTTACACAATAACACTTGACAATTGATTTATACATGAACAATTTACATGGTGGTTGGTTTGGGTAAATGGTTTGAGTAACGTGGCGTATGTAATATGATACAAACATGGTGGATACGCCGCTGGTACTTCCTATATATAAATGCTTGTATTATATTACATATCGTAGCGTTATCTAAATCATTTCAGTTTAGACATATTACATTTTATACAAATAACATATTCTTCATAAGACATTGTTTTACAAACAACTTATCTTATACATACTTATTTTACTAGGTTATTCATCTAACCTTACATTTATTTATACATATCATCTGATCTTATCGTTTTTCATACGATTTACAAAACAAAACAAGTTACAAGGTTCATGACTGACTGTTATTAAATGTTTTCTTTAAACCCAAGTCATGAATCCCATTTTCACAAAACCTATGTATCTCACAGGCATTTTTATGCTGACGTTATAACAACCCTCGGTAAAACCGACACCCTCATAATATTTCTGACACCCTAATATATCTTAAAATATCTCAACATGTTTTTATATGGACCCCGTATGTGAAAACCGAGCACAAAGTAGAATATAATACATAAAATAAATTAAAAACCCTAAAAAGTAAGCTGAGGCGGGCCGCGTAGGGCCTCACCTCAACTTAACGCGGGCCGTGTAAGGGTGTAAGCAGACTTCGCTAAAATCTTAAGTTCATGCGGGCCGCGAGCGACCTGGAATGTGGCACAGCCCGGTGATGACACGTGTCAGCATCGTGTCGAACCTAGTAGATGACCGGACCAAGCTATACGTTGACCGCATGTTGACGCGGGCCGCATAAGGCTTAGCCTTACTTCACGCGGGCCGTCTGGAAGTCCGATTTCAGCCCTATAAATAGAGGGCAACGGGCCTTCACTCTGTTCGTTCATTTCTTTTCTTTCTTTCTAAAATTCTGTAGTGGCGTTATTATTCCCGGGCATTATACCCTCTAATTAGCGAGGTTCTGCTACGATGTAAGTATTATAACCCCTGGAGACGTATTAGATACGCTGCCCGATTGATCTAGGGTTCCGTAACGGCTGTCGTGGTTCTGCCCGACGTAGTCGTTGGAATGCCGTCTCGGGGAGGGTATTACTAATGTTAAAATGGGTTATTATACTAACACACGTGCATTTGTGTAAATTATAGATATTCACCAGGAAACCCTAAAGGATAACCTAAAACAGCAATGTGAGTTGATCCACTTTTGTAAACCTTTTTGTTTACTGTTTTTACAAAACCTCACTTAATTAAATATATACTAAGCAGTTATTGAGTATTTGTAAAGAATACAATTATAGTGGGTATGTTGGGGTTTTGTATACAAAATTGGTTACTGGCGTGGTAACATCCCATAAGTTGAGTATGACCGTACCACTGATGTTAATTGTGATGTCTTGGATACAAATGTAATTGCGGATGTGCCCTCAATACTGCAAATTGGTTTTTACTTAAACTTGATTAAACTGGGATTCACTCACCAGTATTTCCCACTGACAAAATGTTTTAAAACGCGTTTCAGGTAACAAAATGTGAAAGCCAAATAGAAGCCAGCTGGACAGCACTGAAGGCTTGGAAAAGTGGCAATAAAGTTACCTAAAAAGAAATAGATGTTTTTCTTAAATAAAATAGGGTATATCCCTATGAAATTACATGTACTGAAAACTTGGGTTTTACCCATGTGTTTAATATTATAAAATGTGGTGGTTTACTCTGATTCAATATTTCCTAACTACGGTCCTGATGAAAATTTCCGCTGCCAAATTGAATAAATAAACGTGATACCACCGAAACTGGCTCGCGGCCGCCCGTTCCCGGGAACTAGGGATCGGGGGCTGTGACAGAAGGTGGTATCAGAGCTATGCCACTGATTCAGCCACAGAAGTGTTCTGCTGACATCAAAATTCAAAGTGTTAGGAAATAAATTACGGAAATACGTGCATAATTGTATTTTCTTGCTATGTGTTATCTGACTATTTGTTAGTTTACAGTATGAGCGACCAAGGACCCTCTGACGCGTATCGTCAATTGTCTGGTTCGCCTAGGAGCGAAGGCACCTCCTCTTCTCAGCCTGCCCTCTCAGGGTATTCTGCTGACACAGAAGAAGGAATCTTTGTGTTTAAGGCTCAATCTGAAGAGCCATTTCCTCAGAAAAAGAGGGGATGGTTCAGTAGGGGAGCGCATGAACGTAGGAAACGAATGAAAAAGTTGCAGGAGCAGCGAGTGTTAACCGCAGCAAAAAGAGAGACTGATGCTTATAATCAGAATATGCTCAATATGGGTATCGCTAATATCCATATTTTAGCAACCACTGCTGCTGACCCAAATCTGGAACAAATGCTTGCACCACAACCACAAAATCCTGACCAACCCATGGAAGTAGAAAATCAAATAGAAATGCCTGATTACAACCTGGAGGAGATACCTAGGGTACCTGCACCAAATCCTCTAGACCCAAACAACTACGACCCCTGGTGGGACGATGTTAGGGACTATGTGCAACAAAACCCAATACAGGAAAATGTGCCAATGCCCAACTTAGGAGCTTACCCAGGGTTAGATCCTCAAGATCCCTACAACATTAGTGATGCATATGTTAGGGAAATTTTAGAGAATCCATACCCGTACCAGGTCCCTATCCCTCCATACCAGGAACCCGTACCACAGATTCCAAACCCAGTCCTAGAACCTGCACCCCCAATGAGTGCAGAAAATGTTCAAGAACTTAGGACTTTCGGTGAGGAAATTTTAGAAAGCAGTGAGAGAATGCGACAGGTGGGAGAACGCCTCGTCTGGAAATATGACGAGCGTAATATGGATTTTTGGATGAATCCATATCAGTAAAGGTGATGGCAGGAACGGTAGTAATAATAATAATAATAAAATAATATATGTGTGTATGTGTTGGAAAAAAAATATATACCACTACGGATGCCTACTACTAGTATTGTAGCTTTACATTTCAGTCGGTATTGTAATTTAAATTTCAGTACTGGTGTGTAATGATGCATACTATATAAATAGAGTAAAAGTCGCAATGCTCGACGCTTTTGGTTAAAAGTGCGTGTCATGTGATTGGCTATATTCAAATATTAATTGTGATATTAATATTTGGTAAATGTTTAAAATTCAGATGGCCGACGAAGGAAATCAAGATAATCTGAATAACGATAACCAGAGTAACAATAACGTGGTTAATGAGAATCCAAACAACAATGGAAACCAAATGGATAATAGTGCCGTTCAACACATAGTGGCACAAGGAATTATAGATGCAATGCCATTTATTATTCAAACGGTTCAAGAAGCAAATAATAAAAGTAAGCATAGCAGTAAGCGACCAAGTGAACCAGAAAATAGTGTGAACAATGGACCCGTACTTCAAGCGCCCATCCCCAAAAGAAGAAGAACCATGCCATATGGTTGTTCTTACAAAGAATTCTGGTCCTGTAAACCAATAGAATTCTCGGGCAATGAAGGACCCATTGCAGCCCTACGCTGGATAGAGAAAACTGAGGCCGTTCTGAAAATAAGCAAGTGTGCTGAAGAAGATAAGATAATGTTTGCTTCAAATCTGTTTAAAAATGCAGCCCTAGAATGGTGGAACACTATCCTCCAGTCAAGAGGAAGTGATAGGATTTATAACATGGAATGGGAAGAATTCAAAAATATGGTAGAAAGGAAATTCTGTCCTCCCAATGAAAAGGAACAGATAGCAAATAAGTTTCTGAATCTTAGAATGGTCGGGGTAGACAGTAAGGGTTACACTACCACATTCTTTGAATATGCTAGGATAGTACCAAACCCTTGCATCACCAGAACCAGTGTTAATCTCCCGTTACATCTGGGGATTAATTGGAGAGATTAGACATATAGTCAAGGCAGCTAGACCCCAAACCATAGAGGAAGCTGTAGAACTAGCCAATACCTTGACTGATGAATTAGTACGAACTAGAGAAGAAAACCAGAGGAGAAACCTAACCCAAAAGTTTACTCAAGAATTCCGTTCAGGGAATTTTAACCGTAGGAATGTAGGTTCTACCTCAGCACCATACTGCAAAGCCTGCAGAAAGAAGCATTCCGGAAGATGCTCTACTTACTGTAATTTTTGCAAGGCCCCAGGACACAAGGAAGAGAATTGCAAGAAGAAATCCAGTAATGGAATGTGTTTCAATTGTGGAGAAAAAGGTCACATCAGGACAAACTGTCCGAAATTGGCTCCAGTTGCAAACAACAAGAATCCTAAAAATGCTAGAGCATTTGTTCTAACTGCAGATGAAGCTAGACTGATTCCGGACGTCATGGCTGGTACGTTTTTAGTTAATGATATATTTGCTAAAGTATTATTTGACTCTGGTGCAAACCAAAGTTTTATTAATACTTCATTTTGCAAACTTCTAAATCAATCATTAACTAAACTACCACAAGAATGTCTAGTAGAAACCGCAAATGGAGAAACCGTTAAGATTTCTGAGATCTTGCAGGGAGCAAGAATAGAAATTTTTAATCAAAAATTTATTGCAAACCTTTACCCCATGAATCTGGATGGATTTGATGTTGTATTAGGAATGGATTGGTTAATAGCCAATAAAGCCAGTATTTTATGTGATCAAAAGTTGATTCAAGTAAAGTCACCAAAAGGTGAAAAGATCACAATTAAAGGAGATAAACCATCTAAATCCACTAAATTTATCTCTGTGATGAAAACTGCAAGCTGTATAAGAAAAGGATCTATAGTGTATTTGATTTCTATAATCATTAACACTAAAGGAAAAGAGTTCAAAGATATTCCAGTAGTGTCCCAGTTTTCAGATGTCTTTCCAGAAGAATTGCCAGGACTACCGCCAGACAGGGAAGTTGAATTCAGAATTCACCTGTTACCAGGAACAGCACCAATTGCCAAAGCACCTTACCGTTTGGCACCCGCTGAAATGCAAGAACTGAAGAAACAACTAGACGAATTGTTGGAGAAAGGATTCATACAACCAAGCTCATCGCCATGGGGAGCGCCGATTTTATTTGTTAAAAAGAAGGACGGATCAATGCGTATGTGCATTGACTACCGTGAATTGAACAAAGCCACGATTAAGAATCGGTATCCATTACCGAGGATCGATGATTTGTTTGATCAACTTCAAGGAGCACGATTTTTCTCTAAAATCGATTTAAGATCTGGATATCATCAATTAAAGGTACAGGAAGAGGACATTCCTAAAACCGCGTTCAGAACAAGGTATGGTCATTATGAGTTTACTGTCATGCCATTTGGTTTAACCAATGCCCCAGCCGCATTTATGGACATGATGAACCGAATATGTAAGCCATATTTGGATAAATTCATAATTGTCTTCATAGATGATATTCTGATTTACTCTAAAAGTAAAGAAGAGCATGCAAAGCACTTGCACTTACTTTTAAGTTTATTGAGAAAAGAAAAGCTTTATGCTAAATTTTCAAAGTGTGAGTTTTGGTTAGAACAGGTACAATTTCTCGGACATTTAGTTAACCATGAAGGAATTCATGTAGATCCAACAAAGATCGAGGCAATTACTAAATGGAAAACCCCTGAATCACCAACCGAGGTTAGAAGTTTCTTAGGATTGGCCGGTTATTATAGAAGATTTATTCGAGATTTTTCTAGAATAGCCATTCCTTTAACTAAGTTAACCTGTAAATCTGTTAAGTTTGAATGGGGACCAAAACAAGAAGAAGCTTTTAGAATCCTTAAGCAAAGATTAACCCATACACCCATACTAGCGTTACCAGAAGGAACTGAAGACTTTGTAGTCTATTGTGACGCTTCTAAGTTAGGATATGGATGTGTGTTAATGCAACGTCAAAAGGTTATAGCTTATGCCTCCAGACAACTTAAGACTCATGAAGAAAATTATTCAACCCATGATTTGGAATTAGGAGCTATAATTTTTGCCCTTAAGATTTGGAGACATTATCTTTATGGTAGTAAGTTTACCGTTTTTACAGATCATAAAAGTTTAAGATATGTCTTCGGGCAAAAAGAGTTGAATATGAGACAGAGACGCTGGATGGAATTACTTAGTGATTATGATTGTGATATCCAGTATCATGCAGGAAAAGCAAATGTAGTGGCAGATGCTTTAAGTCGAAAATATCATGAAAAGCCAAAAAGGGTACGTTCTCTTAAATTAAATCTACAAGTAGATTTAAATGATCAAATTAGAAAAGCACAAGAATCAGTAATCAAGGAGGATACTGAAAAATTAAAAGGAATAATTAAGGAATTAGAACAAGGAACAGATGGAATTTGGAGGTTCCATAAAAAGAGAATGTGGATACCTAAATTAGGAAATTTACGTCACCGTATATTAGAAGAAGCTCATAAAACTAAATATACGATGCATCCAGGAAGTGATAAAATGTACCAGGATTTAAGGAAAAATTTCTGGTGGATAGGAATGAAAAAGGATGTAGCAGCCTATGTTTCTAAATGTTTAACTTGCTTACAAGTTAAAGCTGAACATCAGAAACCCTCAGGTTTATTACAACAATTAGAAATGACAGTTTGGAAATGGGAATTAATAACAATGGATTTTGTTACCAAATTACCCAAAACAAGAAAAGGTAATGATACAATCTGGGTGATTGTAGATAGGCTAACCAAGTCAGCTCATTTCCTACCAATGAAGGAAACTTTTAGTATGGAACAATTAGCCAAATTATATGTAAATGAAATTGTTTCATTACATGGAATTCCTTTATCAATTGTTTCTGATAGAGATAGCCGATTTACCTCTCATTTTTGGTCAAGTTTCCAAAAAGCAATGGGAACCAAGTTGAACCTAAGCACAGCTTGTCATCCTCAAACAGACGGGCAAAGCGAAAGGACAATCCAGACGATGGAAGACATGCTTAGAGCTTATGTAATTGATTTCGGAGGTAATTGGGACGAACATTTACCTTTAATAGAATTTTCTTATAATAATAGTTATCACACAAGTATCAATGCTGCACCATTCGAAGCACTTTATGGACGAAAGTGTAGAACCCCAGTCTGTTGGGCAGAAATTGGGGAAAAGCAACTATCTGGACCTGAATAGTTCAAGAAACAACTGATAAAATCGTTCAAGTCAAGGAACGACTGAAAGCAGCACGTGATCGACAAAAGAGCTACGCAGATAACAGACGCAAACCATTAGAATTTCAAGTAGGAGATAAAGTATTGTTAAAAGTCTCTCCTTGGAAAGGAGTGGTAAGATTCATCAAGAGAGGAAAGCTTAGTCCCAGGTATATTGGACCTTTTAAGATTATTAAACGAATAGGACCTGTAGCATATCAGCTACAACTGCCAGAGGAAATGGCAGGAATACATGATATATTTCATGTATCTAATCTCAAAAAGTGTTTAGCTGACGAATCACTCGTAATACCTCTCAAGGATATAGAGGTAAATGAACACCTCAAATTTGTAGAGAGGCCTCTACAGATTGAAGATAGGAAAATTAAGAATCTCAAGCATAAGAGATTAGTCTTGGTCAAAGTAAAGTGGGACTCTAAAAGAGTACCTGAATACACATGGGAGCTTGAATCAGAAATGCAAAAGAAATATCCACACTTGTTCCAGTAGATCTCGATGACGAGCTCTAAAACAAGGTGGGGAGGATATAACAACCCTCGGTAAAACCGACACCCTCATAATATTTCTGACACCCTAATATATCTTAAAATATCTCAACATGTTTTTATATGTACCCCGTATGTGAAAACCGAGCACAAAGTAGAATATAATACATAAAATAAATTAAAAACCCTAAAAAGTAAGCTGAGGCGGGCTGCGTAGGGCCTCACTTCAACTTAACGCGGGTCGTGTAAGGGTGTAACCAGACTTCGCTAAAATCTTAAGTTCATGCGGGCCGCGAGCGACCTGGAATGTGGCACAGCCCGGTGATGACACGTGTCAGCATCGTGTCGAACCTAGTAGATGACCGGACCAAGCTATACGTTGACCGCATGTTGACGCGGGCCGCGTAAGGCTTAGCCTTACTTCACGCGGGCCGCCTGGAAGTCCGATTTCAGCCCTATAAATAGAGGGCAACGGGCCTTCAGTCTGTTCGTTCATTTCTTTTCTTTCTTTCTAAAATTCTGTAGTGGCGTTATTATACCCGGGCATTATACCCCCTAATTAGCGAGGTTCTGCTACGATGTAAGTATTATAACCCCTGGAGACGTATTGGATACTCTGCCCGATTGATCTAGGGTTCCGTAACGGCTGTCGTGGTTCTGCCCAACGTAGTCGTTGGAATGCCATCTCGGGGAGGGTATTACTAATGTTAAAATGGGTTATTATACTAACACACGTGCATTTGTGTAAATTATAGATATTCACCAGGAAACCCTAAAGGATAACCTAAAACAGCAATGTGAGTTGATCCACTTTTGTAAACCTTTTTGTTTACTGTTTTTATAAAACCTCACTTAATTAAATATATACTAAGCAGTTATTGAGTATTTGTAAAGAATATAATTATAGTGGGTATGTTGGGGTTTTGTATACAAAATTGGTTACTGGCGTGGTAACATCCCATAAGTTGAGTATGACCGTACCACTGATGTTAATTGTGATGTCTTGGATACAAATGTAATTGCGGATGTGCCCTCAATACTGCAAATTGGTTTTTACTTAAACTTGATTAAACTGGGATTCACTCACCAGTATTTCCCACTGACAAAATGTTTTAAAACGCGTTTCAGGTAACAAAATGTGAAAGCCAAATAGAAGCCAGCTGGACAGCACTGAAGGCTTGGAAAAGTGGCAATAAAGTTACCTAAAAAGAAATAGATTTTTTTCTTAAATAAAATAGGGTATATCCCTATGAAATTACATGTACTGAAAACTTGGGTTTTACCCATGTGTTTAATATTACAAAATGTGGTGGTTTACTCTGATTCAATATTTCCTAACTACGATCCTGATGAAAATTTCCGCTGCCAAATTGAAAAAATAAACGTGATACCACCGAAACTGGCTCGCGGCCGCCCATTCTCGGGAACTAGGGATCGGGGGCTGTGACAGACGTACCTACTTTCACATGTGTTTTCAGGAGCTATCGTGTAGGATGACAATGGTGACACTAGGGCGGACCTGTGCCTTAGAGACTAAAAATGAAGATAGACTAGTTTAATTATGTTCTGAACACTCTATTTCCTGTTTTGAAACAATGTAACACTCGTGTTTAATAAATAAAATGTAACTTTAATTTCCATGGTTATGAAACAATTAATTCTGTCCCAACACTCCCCGGCGTTTCCGCCGCGGTTGCATTTTATACGCGGCCGGGGTGTGACAGAAGAGTTGGTATCAGAGCCAATGGTTATAGGGAATTAGGTTATTAGTAATGCTTTGACCTAGACTATAACTTTCTAGGACCCTAACACAAGTTATCTTGTGTTTAGATTTTAAAACATGCACATCACCTATCCTTAGGTGATAACCACAACGGGAACTTCGATTCCGAATCCGCTTTGAAAATTAAACATCTATTCTAGGATGATTGATTACTTGGTTTTGAACTCTTTGTTATAAGGTTTTGAACCTCTTTTGATTTTTCAAAAATCTCGTCAAGGTTTTCGGGTTTTAATAGTGTGAACACGTGCGAACTGGAAGAGTGAATGCATGTACCCTGAGTTTTCTGTCTAAGGCTAGAGTGTTCGTACAAATCCACATAACCGGACCAGTCACTCTTACCTAGGAACTCTTGGGGTGAGTGTTCACTTATAGGCGAACATGTCTTCGCGATACATTATTTTTGACCCACTTACTTTGACTAGACATTTCGTGTCGCTCGTTTGCTTTGCGATGCGTAACCACCATCTTTGCGTTTGTTAATTCTGTTTCATCTCATTCTCTTCATCCAATCAACTCACTCGTTTCCTTTCATGTTTTCCTCTTTTAGAATGCCTCCTCGACGCAAACACCAGATAGCAACTGCCGAGCTGGCAGAAATTATTGCGCAGCAGATGGCTGCTCAATTCCCAAATCTCTTTGCTCAATGGAACCAAGCCAACAACAACAACAATGGTACATGCAATTTCAAGAATTTTAACTCGGCTAAACCACTCAAGTTTAGTGGTTCTGAGGGAGCAACTGGGCTTCTTCAATGGTTCGAGAGCATTGAGAATACTTTTCGCCACGTTTAGTGTCCGGATAATCGCAAGGTTGAGTTTTCTTCGAGCGTGTTTCAAAAGAGGGCTCTTACATGGTGGAATGGGGTAATGAGAGACCGTGGTGCAGACGTTGCTCTAGCACAGACGTGGGCTGAACTCAGAGCTCTTATGATGAGGGAGTTTTGTCCTCGTCATGAACAACGAGCGTTGGAGAAGGAGTTTGATGATTTGAAACAAGATAGTGGCGAGCACAGGGCATATACTGATAGGTTTGAGGAGTTGAGTCTGCTTTGCCCGACTATGGTCACCCCACTCGACAAGGCTATCGAAAGGTACATCGACGGCCTGCCTGACTCGGTACAAGACATTATTACTGGTAGCAACCCTACCACACTCCGTCAGGCAATCGAGTTATCAGCGACACTGACTGAGTCGCAGATCCGAAAGAATAAATTACAGAGGAATGGTGACAAGGGCAAGAAACAGTCGTCTGACAAGGAAGATAGCAAGAAAGGTCAAAACAGGAATGGAAAGGATTCTGGTTCATCAAAAAGGGCAAAGAAGCGTAAGGCTTCCCAAAACTATGTTGTCACTGCCCAAGCTAACCAGGCAGCTCTCAACCAACCCGCACAGCCTCCAGCAAAGAAGCCCTATTCAGGAAGTGCACCTTTGTGCAATCGATGCAACAGTCACCATCAGCCGCAACATCAGTGCCGTTTCTGTACTAACTGTGGGAAGTCGGGTCATCTTGCCGATGTTTGTCGGTTTGCTCAAAATCGCGCAGTTCAGAACCCGGCTCAACAAGTTGCTCAGCCTCCTGCTCAGCAACAGGGTCAGGCTGCACGACCAAACTACCTACCAGGTGCTTGTTATAACTGTGGGGATCTGACCCATTACAGAAACCGGTGCCCAAGACTAGCCAACCAGAATCAGAATGCAAACCAAAACCAGGCTCAGGCTCGAGGGCGAGTCTTCAACATGAATGCTCAAGAGGCACAAGCAGACAATGAAGTGGTGAACGGTACATTCTTTATTAATAATCAGCCTTCATCTGTTCTTTTTTATTCGGGTGCCGACAAGAGTTTTGTGTCATTGTCTTTTGAGCCAATGCTTCGCGTGTCTAGAACGAAACTAGGTAAACCTTTGACAGTAGAGGTTGCCAGTGGTGAACCCATTGTTCTTAACTCTGTTCTACGCAACTGCCAGTTGAACCTTAACGACCATATTTTTCCTATTGACCTCACGCCAATGCAACTTGGAAGCTTCGACGTTGTAGTGGGTATGGATTGGTTATCTAAGCATCGCGCAGAGATAGTTTGTTCTGAGAAGATTGTTCGTGTGCCGCTGTCGACAGGCGAGATCCTACAGGTTCGTGGTGAGAAGCCTGCCGGTGGTCTCAAACTCATGTCTTGTTTTAAAGCACGGAAGTATCTACGGAAGAAATATGTGGCTTTCTTAGCACATGTTACAGCAGATAAAGGCAAGGGTAAGTCTATTTCAGATATTCTTGTCGTTCGGGATTATTCTGAAGTTTTCCCTGAAGAGTTACCTGGTTTACCCCCAGCACGCCAAGTCGAGTTCCGTATTGATCTTGTACCTGGTGCAAATCCCATTGCCAGAGCTCCATACCGTCTTGCACCGTCTGAGATGCAAGAATTATCTAAGCAGCTTCAGGAGCTCTCTGACAAAGGTTTTATCCGTCCTAGCTTTTCACCTTGGGGTGCTCCCGTTCTCTTTGTAAAGAAAAAGGATGGACCCTTTAGGATGTGTATCGATTATCGTGAGCTTAACAAGCTCACCATCAAGAATCGATATCCCCTACCTCGCATTGATGATCTCTTTGATCAATTGCAAGGCGCTTCTTATTTTTCAAAGATTGATCTGCGATCTGGATATCATCAACTTCATGTGCATGAAGAAGATATTCCCAAGACAGCGTTCCGCACTCGTTATGGACATTATGAGTTCACAGTCATGCCTTTCGGTTTGACTAATGCTCCTGTTGTTTTCATGGACTTGATGAATAGGGTCTGCAAGCCTTATTTGGATAAGTTCATCATCGTTTTCATTGATGACATTTTAATATATTCTAAGACGTGAGCTGATCATGAGCAACATCTTCGTCTTACTTTGGAACTCCTAAAGAAAGAGCAACTTTTCGCCAAATTCTCCAAGTGTGAATTCTGGCTTAAAGAAGTCCAATTCTTAGGACATATTGTCAACAAACAAGGTATTCATGTAGATCCCTCCAAGATCAGTGCGATTAAGGATTGGGATACACCTACTACTCCTACTGAAGTTCGTTCTTTTCTTGGTCTAGCGGGTTATTACCGCCGCTTCATTGAGAACTTCTCAAAGATTGCAGTTCCTCTAACTGCTCTAACTCAGAAGAACAAGCCATTTGATTGGGGAGCCAAACAAGAGGAAGCGTTTCTGACTTTGAAACAAAAGCTTTGCGACGCGCCTGTCCTAACATTGCCTGAGGGCAATGATGATTTCGTCGTTTATTGCGATGCATCTAAACTGGGTCTTGGCTGCGTCCTGATGCAAAGAAACAAAGTCATAGCATACGCATCAAGGCAGTTGAAGATACATGAGAAGAACTACACCACTCATGATCTTGAGTTGGGTGCAGTTGTCTTCGCTCTTAAGATCTGGAGACACTATTTGTACGGTACAAAATGTGTGGTTTTCACGGACCACAAAAGTCTTCAACATATCTTCAATCAGAAAGAGCTCAACATGAGGCAACGACGTTGGGTTGAACTTCTAAATGACTATGACTGCGAAATTTGCTACCATCCTGGTAAGGCGAATGTCGTGGCCGATGCTTTGAGTCGCAAGGAACGTACTAAGCTTCATTGTGTTCGTATCCAATATGTTATTCAAGCTCAAACTGATATCCAAGCCCGTATTTCTCAGGCTCAACAATCTTGTGTTTCACAAGGTTTGATGGATAAGGAATTTCCTTATCACATAACTCCTGCTCTAGAACTGAAGGACAATGGATCATATTACTTCATGGACCGCTTGTGGGTCCCAAGCCAAGATAATCTTCGTACCCTGCTTATGGATGAGGCCCATAAGTCTCGTTATTCTATTCATCCTGGCTTAGATAAGATGTATAAGGATCTTCGTATTCAGTATTGGTGGCCTGGTATGAAGAAAGACATTGCCTTATATGTATCAAAATGCCTTACTTGTCTTAAGGTTAAGGCTGAACATCAGCGTCCTTCCGGATTATTGAAGCAACCAGAGATCCCAGTTTGGAAATGGGAAAACATTACTATGGATCTCATTACCAAACTCCCGCGCATAAAGAAAGGTCATGATGCCATCTGGGTAGTCGTTGATCGTCTTACCAAGTCAGCGCATTTCTTGCCAATCCGTGAGGATTTTTCGGCTGACAAACTTGCTCAAATCTACGTAGATGAAATTGTAGCTCGACATGGTGTTCCTTTGAACATCATTTCTGACAGAGATGCTCGTTTCACTTCTCATTTTTGGAGAACCATGCAATCTGCTATGGGGTCCCAACTTAATCTGAGCACAGCTTATCATCCGCAAACGGGTGGTCAATCTGAAAGAACGATCCAGACACTGGAGGATATGCTTAGAGCTTGTGTGATCGATTTTGGTGGTAGTTGGGATTCACATCTTCCGTTGATTGAATTCTCCTACAACAACAGTTATCACTCCAGCATCAACATGGCTCCTTTCGAGGCTCTTTATGGTCGAAAATGTCGTTCACCAGTCTGCTGGAATGAGATCGGAGAGGCTCAACTTACTGGACCTGCCCTCATTTTAGAGACAACAGGTAAGGTTAAGAAAGTTCGTGATAACCTTCAGATAGCTAGAAGCCGTCAAAAGAGTTACGCGGACCTATAACGCAAGCCCTTGGATTTTCAAGTCGGTGATCGTGTATTACTTAAGGTCTCACCTTGGAAAGGTGTGATTAGATTTGGAAAGAAAGGAAAACTTGCACCTAGATACGTTGGACCATTCAAGATCGTCGAAAGAATCGGTAAGGTAGCCTACAGACTTGAATTACCTCCTGAACTTGGAAATGTTCATCCAACCTTTCACGTGTCCAATCTCAAGAGGTGTTTAGCTGATGAGAACCTCCACATACCGCTTGACGAAATTCGTGTTGATAAAACACTGAAATTTGTTGAGAAACCAGTAGAAATCATGGAATGTGAAGTCAAGTGGTTTAAACGCAAGCGCATTCCTTTGGTCAAGGTTCGCTGGGAATCTAAACGTGGACCCGAGTTTACTTGGGAATGTGAAGATCAAATGAAGGCGATATATCCGCATCTTTTTCCACGAGTTTCCTCTAAATGAATTTCGGGACGAAATTTCCACAAGTAGGGGAGACTGTAACTTTTGTGCTTGTAATCATTGTGAACAGTTCAGTTATCAATAAAACAATGTTATTTTATCCTAATGTTTGTTTGGTTGTATTTTACATTTTTCATGTTTTGACTTTTGTTCAATTTCAAACTCTACATCGCTTTCTAGAGAATTATACGCAAATTGGTGCGTAAACGTACTCAGTTTAATGCAACAAATACTCCGAAACATCAACATATACTCAACATACCTTAAATAACCTTTACATAACTTAGAAATAAGTTTTGAAGGCCTTGGTATGGCAAAAACAAGTTAATTCGCTTACAGGGACTAAATTTGACAAACTGCGAAAGTATGCCAATTCGAACTGTAACGAACATTCCGGAACATGTCCATAAGTTAAACATACCATAAATATCCTTTACATAGCTTAGAAATAGGCTTTGAGGGGTTTGGTATGCTAAAACAAACTTTTGGATCATTCAGGGGCTAAAAGTGTCAAAAAGTGCACAAGTTTGCACTTTCGCGCATAACTTAAGTTCTGAATACATCCGGACATCCAAAAATTTATGTAAGCATTATAATATTATGCCTTTGTGTTTGGCATGAGAAAAATCCATTCGTCGCGTCATTTGGATCGTTTTCCGCGCTTATGCGCATTCCGTCGTAATTAACCGAACATCGCGATCGTACGGCCAAACGAACCAACATCCGACATATTTTTGAGCATGTTTCATGTACACAATGTTTAGGCATCATTTTAGGGCCTTAAAGTTGGCTTTACGGGCCTTAGAAGTGTCCGAAATGGCTTAAAAATGCAACAGGGACCAAAACTGCCATTTCTGAAAGTATGTGCAGATCAGACATGCTCAGGCGGCCCGCCTGAGTTTTGTCTGATCCTGACGCGGGCCGCATGGCCCCTACAGTTGCAGAAACTTTGTTTTCTTGCAAAACTTGGCCTTTCAAACACTCCAAAGGGCAATGCCCTTTCACAATCTGTAGAGTTAAGGTCATTTTAAGCCACCACAACATCTTGACAAGTGTACGCATAAGATCGTGGCACAATATTCAAGAAACGATCCTAACGGCTTTACTTTTCCTATAAATACCCCCCCCCTTTTGTGTTAAAACCCACAAAATCTGATCTAAAGCTCTAAGTTGGAACCTTTGTTTCATACCTGAGCTATTTTGATCTAGATTAGCATTCGGGGACCCTTCGTAAGTGTTCTTTCGTTCTTTTAATCGCTTTCTAGTGCTAAAGTCAAACTTTGTTTGACTTTCTGCGTTGACCAGCATATGGTCAACACGAAGTTCATTTGAACTTCATAACGTGAGCGTGATCACGATGGTTATAGTCCATGGCGACTATACCTACTGATTACCACGTTATCAAGGCTCAGTGACGAGTCGTAGTTTCGGCCAAAATGCGCATTCTTGCGTATTTTGTAACCAAACTACTCGTGAGCATCAAAGCCGTTTGTTTTGATGCCAAACCTGTTTTCTAAACTTAGTTAAGCATGTTCTAACATGCTTAGCTCGTCACTTTTAGTATAGTGCTTATATAGGGTCGTAAGGTAAGCGATCTAAACCATCGCTTATACTTTCGAACCCGACCCAATTGGTCGATCATTAGGATCCGACCAAACACATTAGGTGACCATAGCTATAACCTTCCGAGGTTATACGTTATGGCCACGATGTTAGGCGTTCCAAACGCGTTCTACGCGAACGATGCGTTAAGGTAGCATAAGCTACCTAAACGGGTCGTAATGGGTCGCAAGCACTTAGGTTAGGTTTCATTTTAGTATGTAGGCTTTGTTAAACCATATTACACGAGTCTCCATACTCGTTTGGTTTACGAACCCGCATACTATCCGATCCTTCCGATTTTGGTCTGGTATATTAATATAGCTACCTATTAGGTGCCGTTTAATATCCCGTGATCTCTAGCATTGTGTGATTATTACACAAGAACTACAAAGCAATCTCAGGTGAGTACATTGAGCCCCTCTTTTACTGTTTTCCAAACTGTTTTGGGGTGAAACACATGTGCCTACTTGTTACTTTCATGCTTTCCATGTTTTCACATCATATACCTGCTATGTTCGTTAGTACATTATAATACATGATTTCATTACATTTCATGTTATGTATGCCCATTGTGTGCGTACTTAGTACATTGTTTTATATTACATTTCATGCTATGTATGCCCATTGTGTGCGTACTTAGTACATTGCTTTACATTACATTTCATGCTATGTATGCCCATTGTGTGCGTACTTAGTACATTGCTTTACATTACATTTCATGCTATGTATGCCCATTGTGTGCGTACTTAGTACATTGTTTTACATTACATTTCATGCTATGTATGCCCATTGTGTGCGTACTTAGTACATTGCTTTACATTACATTTCATGCTATGTATGCCCATTGTGTGCGTACTTAGTACATTATTTCACATTACATTTCATGCTATTTATGCCCATGCTATTTATGCCCATTGTGTGCAGACTTAGTACAACTGTTTACATCACATGCTTTCATTTTGGTATCACATTTGGTTTGTTTAACATGGAACAATACATTCATTAACATTAGCTACGCCGTTCGTTAGTAGGTAGTGGTACCATAGGAATTGACAACTCCCGTTCCTGAAATCCTGGGTTTGTTTGGATTGGAAGGAATGACCGAATTCGATATACATAACTTAGATAAACCTTTAATTTGTTTAAGGTTTATCGCCACGGTCTCAAGGCTTGGATGTATGCATTTTTACAATACCGCATAAATGTTTGTATCAGTATAGCATGCATTGTTCCACAAAACATAAACGTTGATTTAAACCATGTTTTACTTCAATACCTTGTTTTGTGCATTTTACATATGGTTTAGTTGATACATCTCACTTACCATACAAGATATATTTTGGGTACACATTACATGATCTACATTAAACATAAACATTTTTGACATTGATATACATACTTGGTGGTTTACATTGAACATAGACATTTCGATATGGTTTACACAATAACACTTGACAATTGATTTATACATGAACAATTTACATGGTGGTTGGTTTGGGTAAATGGTTTGAGTAACGTGGCGTATGTAATATGATACAAACATGGTGGATACGCCGCTGGTACTTCCTATATATAAATGCTTGTATTATATTACATATCGTAGCGTTATCTAAATCATTTCAGTTTAGACATATTACATTTTATACAAATAACATATTCTTCACAAGACATTGTTTTACAAACAACTTATCTTATACATACTTATTTTACTAGGTTATTCATCTAACCTTACATTTATTTATACATATCATCTGATCTTATCGTTTTTCATACGATTTACAAAACAAAACAAGTTACAAGGTTCATGACTGACTGTTATTAAACGTTTTCTTTAAACCCAAGTCATGAATCCCATTTTCACAAAACCTATCTATCTCACAGGCATTTTTATGCTGACGTACCTACTTTCACATGTCTTTTCAGGAGCTATCGTGTAGGATGACAATGGTGACACTAGGGCGGACCTGTGCCTTAGAGACTAAAAATGAAGATAGACTAGTTTAATTATGTTCTGAACACTCTATTTCCTGTTTTGAAACAATGTAACACTCGTGTTTAATAAATAAAATGTAACTTTAATTTCCATGGTTATGAAACTATTAATTCTGTCCCAACACTCCCCGGCGTCTCCGCCGCGGTTGCATGTTATACGCGGCCGGGGTGTGACAAAGGGTATCATGATTTAGGCTCGCCCACCTAATCTGATAAAACAATAGTAATGTGCACAATACCCCACATACCGGCTTTAATTTGGTGATTACATAAACTTAATCCCTGTAATTATAACTTTGAAAATGTACATGATTTTGTAAACAACTTTGATAAAAAGAGAATAACTCACATTGCAGATTTAATGAGCAGAGTATAAGCCTACTGATTAGCCTTTGTTTAACCTAATTTAAATAAAATGCACACAAACTGGGTTAGTAACTAATACAGCAGTTACGACAATTCACGAGATTAACCCTCACAACGATTTACAAAGTGTAATACTTAAAAATTCAGCGGATTCACAACGAATGACAGAGTATAGCCCGAGTTCGGACAGCACTCAAACATTCAAGTCGAAATCACAATGAATAACAAAGTATAAACCCAATTTGAGCGGCACTTAAATAATCGTTGGATAGTTTCAATCGATCGGACGTTGTATCGTAATAGCGATCGAGTTATTACCCTGTTTGTTGCAGCAGTGTTCCGTGCAGTGTGTGTTTAAGACTGTTTCTGTTATATCGCAGCGACTATTTGGAATTTAAACGTCGTATCAATGTCAGAATTCAAGTCCCAAGGCCCTCTATATATACCCGAAATGTGCACCTCCCGCGTGTCGCGGAAGAATACGCGACATCTGTCGCGTGTCACGGGGCAAGTCCCCCTAGCCTAGGGTAGGCTTGTCATGGGTATAGGCCTGGTGAGTCGTCAGTTTATGAATTCCTAATTTAGACAACGAATTCGGAGGATAACCATCAATTAGGGTTTACCCCCCTTGAGTTTTAGGGGCCCTGATCCAAATTTCAATTGTTCTGAAAATTTTAGGGTTTTATGCAGAATTACTTGGGTTTCTCAATTAGGGTTTTCTTATTAAATAATTAACATACTAAGTAGTAATTTTAATGAGAGTTGTTACATTAGGAAAGGCATGTAAGTTTAACAGGAAATGTGTAGCTAGGAAACAAGTACGATAGAATGCATAAACCTTAAACAACAGATAAGAGTCACGATTCCTAGAACTATAGACTAGGCAAAGCATTCCTACTTTTACTAATTCTCTATAGTTATGGCTCTGATACCAATCTGTCACACCCCAAACGATGGCGGAAACATCGGGGTGTGGCACTAGCGTTCAACTTGCTCATGAGTTTCCATAACACTAATAGTTTCAATAGTAATTAATCAAGTTTCATTGAAATTGTCTAACAGCATCCACGAATCAGACACAAAGTACCAAATACAATAACCAAACATTGTTCAAAGTTTCTAGATTAACTAAGATGCGTTTCTAAGCAGCATCCTAGCCGGTTTCTTGTTCCAGATACTATCAACCTGCAACATGTATAAAATACTATCAACAAAAATGTTGGCGAGTATACAAGTTTGAGTACATAATAGCATAATAGTTTAAAACGTTCCAAAAACTCATATCCAACTTAAACACATAAAAAGTTTCACCATGCTATTAAAAGCAGTCCAAGTGATAGCCCAAGTTTCCAATGCGTTAACCGCTTTCCCAAGACTCAAGGAAAGCAAAAATGTCTTCTCCTAACAATACCCCAAAGACTAACGGGGAGGTGCATTACCCCTATAGCGCTACCATTGTTAAGGCGGAACTACACACAAGGATTAAACGTTCACAAAGCATAAAAGTCTCAAGTCTCAAGTTTCCAAGTATCAAGGTTCATGATTACAGCGGGTAGAGTAAGTTTCAAATAAGTTTCAAGTGTCAAGTGTCAAGTTTATAGAATACATGTTGCATCCAAAAAGTGTTTAAAAAAAGGGATCGAGTATACTCACAATGGGTGCTAAGTATCGACACCGACTATTGGATTGATGGGAGCGCTGGAGTTAGCCTGATTATAGCATAATAGATAAGCGTCCAACGGAATGTCGAATCGTGTGAACATCGAGTGAAGTGCCGGACAGATCTTCTGATCGGATGGCCATCCGGACGGATGGTCGTCCGATCGGTTGACTTATTGATCAGATGGACCCCATCCGGTCGAATGGTCATTCGCCCAGTGGTGTGCTTTGTGAAGTGTTTCAAACTTTTGAAGTTTTCATTGCAGTATAGGATCAAGTCGTTCGATCGGATGGTCATCCGAATGGATGATCATTCGATCGGATGACTATTCGAGTAAAAGTCTGATAGTTTGAAGTTCTGATTCAAAAACGTTTAAGTGTTAAAGATTACAGAGGAAAACCTACTTGGTCGGATGACCATTCGATCGGATGGTCATCCGATCGGATGATCATTCGACCATTGTGTTCTTGTTCCTTTGAAACTTTTGTAAAACTTCTAAGTTCGAGTTTAACGGAGACGGCATGACATCGTGCCAAGATAACGGAAACTCACCAAGGTTCAGCTTGTCTGATCGGATGGGAATCACCCAATTCGATCAGGGCGACTGCTCTTGTCGATGTTTCATATTTGAACCGTAAATCGACCGTCTTTCCGGTGTAAATCCGTTTTCCAACCGACTCTAGACTAAGGAACAAGTCTACAGCCTGTTTGGTCTCAGATTCCACCGCCTTTGAGTGGGACTGTTGCAACACCCCAAAAATGGGTTTGGTAATCAAACCCCGTTAATAGTATAGACGAGTAAAATATCGTTAGTGGTAAAATTAACCCGGTGAATATTAGGATTCAAATAATTAATCCTATATTAATCAAAAAGAAGAATAAACACTTTGAGAAACACGGTTTATTAGAAGCCCGAGTTAACGGGACTTAAAAATAAAACGGGTTATAATTCCCCACACCCACCAAGTTAACTAGGAATAGTTAACCTAGTTAGTAATGGGTAACTAAATGAAAAGCTATGAGATATAGCTTCTTTTATAATAAATGAAACAAGAGGGACTAATATGGCCAAGAAGGGAAACTTGTTTTATTAAAATTAAAAATAAAACACAACACACACACTCAGTGTGTGTGTGTGCATGGATCGACCAGAGGACAGGGGAGAAAGAAGCAAACCCTAACTCTCACAAATCTCTCAAATTGAAGGTCCAAATCAAGTCCAAATCAAAGTCCGAGTACGAATTAGTGATCTCCACTGAAAAAGGAGTCACGAGGTATGTAAATTTCATGAGAAATCTCTAGTTGAATTTCTGAGCAAACCTAGAGAATTCGAATTAGATGATTGCATGCTTGTTATATGATGAGATAGGAACATTGTAGTGTCTAGGAGTAAATCCTAGACAAGTATATGATGAAGTTAGGCCTAATTCTTGTGAATTCATGATCACCATTGAAGGTGATAAGTGGGTTTTAGTATGAACATGTTAAACACTAGAAATTGATAGTTGTTCTAGTGTAATTTGAATTTTCGTAAGTAAATTCTGATGTTGTAGATGAGAAAAAAATAATATGAACATGTTAATTGATGTTAAAACTTGGTTAAAACGATAAACATGAACTTGATAAAAGAAGAATATAAATTATGCACATTAGGTGTTTGATAAAATGCCTAGATGAGAACTAAAGTGTTGAAATTATAGTGAAAACGCGTATTTGAATGATATGGCAATTTCGCGTAATATGAAGTGATAAGGGTTCTAAATATTATGTTGATTTAGACTTAATGTTGTAAACCATGTGGTTGAAAGTAGTTAACTTTGACAAACTAAGTTAACTAATCATGAAGTCGAATAGTAGTTTCGACATAGAAAATAAGTGAGGTGGAATAGTCATGATTGTTAATGACTAATTTAACCACCTTGTAAATGATTGACAATAGTTTGACGCTTAAATGAGCTAGGTGGAGGCTTGGAAAAGAAGCGGTCAAATAAATCAAGTACGAGAAGAGAAGCGCAAGCCGGATGAGAGGTAAGTGTAATTTACACACTTATGTAGAATACTTGTTTATTGTATATGCTAGAAACGATAACGATAATATTGAAAATATGGAATTCCGTTAAGATTACCTTGTAGTGTAATCTAATAATGAGGAAAAAGGGTAAAGAAGAAAAATTGGAAATTGTTGGTGCATCCGTCTGTTGACTTCGTCTTGTATCGAGCCTTGTATTAGAATAGATAGATCAGGGCACGTTGTACGAGAACATGTCAGAAATGGGCTTGGAGCTAATTCCGCATGAAATTACCTTAGGGTAATTCTGCACGGAATTAGTTAATTCTGCACGGAACTTAATTCCGTGTGAGTGGTAATTTCGTTTGGGTTAATTCCGTACGGAATTACTCAGCCTATATATACCCATGCCTTGATTTCATTTGTAACTTTCCGGCTCAAGTACCGAACTGCTGCCGAAGTGTCTACTCGCTGTAATTCTTTGTCAAATCAATCAAAAGACAGTTTAAAGTGATATCTAGCTGAATTGAATTCATTACGTCTGTTTCCGCCTTTCGTTTTGAGCATAAACTCTTCTGAACGACTCGTTTGGTCGGTAAACCAATCCTACAAGTGGTATAAGAGCCCAGGAGGAAGAGTTCATACCAATTCAGCTGCAAATTCTGTTTTCTACACCTTCTTTTTCAAATTAAGCTTGATTTCACGGTCAAAATGTCTTGAATTTCACATATCATGTGCGCATTAGTGTTATAACAAACCTAGAAAGTTTCAGAACTAAAATCGGCCTAAAACTTGATTAATTTGACAAAATTCAGCTCGAGATGATGACATCTGCATAATTCCGCACGGAATTAGAGGTTAATTTCGCACCAGATAGTAATTTCGTTTGAAAAGTTCAAGCGAAATTAGTAATTCCGCACCAAAGTTGTAATTCCGTTTGAAGTTGTTCCACGCGAAATTAGTAATTTCGTTTCAAGAGATAATTTCGTTTGATAATTTCACACGGAATTACTATTCCGTTTGAAAGTGTGTCACTTTGAACAAAATTAGGGTAATTTCGCTCCAAAGCTAATTTCGTTTGGACTGGTATTTCGTTTGAAAGTTGTAATTTCGCACTAGGGATTTCGTTTGGAAGTTAATTTCGCTTGAAACAAACTGTTTGTGATATTTTGAAATCCGAAACATGGAAGAGGAATTTTATAACGCCTTTGCTACTCCTATTACCATTACTCAGCAGGAAATGTTGGAAAACGAAACGGGGACTATGCAAAAACCGCCTAAGCTCATGAACATAGAGGAATATAAAGGATGAGAAGAACGTTTTGAGAATTGGGTGCAAGCAAACTACTTGGATGCTTGGGAATGTGTTGAGACGAAATATGTTAGACCGACGAATGATGACGAAGAGGAAATTGCAATTAAAGACTTAAGTGCTGATGAGAAAAAGAAATACAAAAAACGAGAAAATGATGATCAGTTTATTACAACAAGCTGTGAAAGAAGATATCTTGGTCTTATTGCAACACAGTGGGAGTGCATATTCGATTTGGAAAGCGTTAAGATCTAAGTTTGTTGGAAGTCAATAAATGATTAAGAACAAAAAATCGCTTCTGAAAAAAGAGTTTGATCTATTTCGTGGTTTGAAAACTGAAAGCACAAAGCAGATAATAGAAAGATACTGCAATTTGTTAGTAAGCATGAAGAGGGTGAGCATCACAAAGGATAATGAAGAGTTGATTGAGAAACTGGCTGATGCGTTGCCACATGAAACTTGGGGCACATACTTGATGATGTTAAGAAATAAGAAAGGATTTAACAATCTAACTTTGAGCAAGTTTATTGAAAAGATTGAGGCTCAAGAGATGGAACAACGGAAAATCTCAAGAATGAAAGATTTCGATGGTGAACAAGATATCGGTTTGTATTACAAAGGAGGTATCGGTGATAAAACCAACATGTCACCAAAGGTTGAAACGGCATTCAATGCAAAGAGTTCATTGGGAGGTTCTTCTAAAGGCTCAAACAGCAAAACAAGTTTCTTATCATATCCATCATTTGATCCAAATTCGTCAACAACCAAGAAAGGCAAGAAGTTACAATGCAACATTATATTGAATCTTGAAGATGATCAAGATTATTCAGAAGAAGTTGCAAAGAGTCACATGTCTTTGTTGGGAACCGTGTTGGAGTCGTATGGGATTTTTATTGCAGGAAGGATCGGGAATCCAATGTTGACAAAAAAGGATTACGATCAGATAGATGCTGAAGAAATGGAATTAATGGATATTAAGTGGTGTTTGGCGAGCGTGTTAAGAAGAGCTGAGAAATTCAAACAGCTCACAGGAAGAGATGACTTCCGTGATGCATGTGTTTCTACTTTAGGTTTTGATAAATCTAAAGTTACTTGTTTTCGTTGCAGGGAAAAAGGACACTTCAAGAGGGAGTGCACAAATCGCGAAGCAAGTGTAGCTCAAAATCTGTTCAACAATAATGATTACTATCGGAAAGCGATCTACCATCAAGTTGCTCAACAATCACATCAACAAGAACCACAAATGGCACATGGCAAAAAGGTGATCGAGGAATCTTCAAAAAGAGCATGCTTGGTAAACCAAGATGATAAAAAATCATCAAATGGATTCAGTTGGGACAAAAATATTTCAGCTGATGGTAAAGCATGTTTGATAGATCAAGATGATGAAAAGTTACCAGAAGGGTTTAGCTGGGAAAATTTCAATTGGGATGATTATGACCCGAACAAAACTTTAAATCACAAAGCTTTTGTTGCTCGAATTGAAGAAGATAGTGATAATGATAATGATTATTATGCAAAGAAGATGGAAAAGCATTTGAGAATGTTGGAAGAAAGTGATAGTGATGATGAAAAAGCTAAAAAGAAAAAGAAGAAAATCAAAACACCAGTCAGCAGTGATGATGAAGAAGTTCCTGTGATTAAGAGGAAAGTAAAAGAAGTTCCAGCTTTCAAAATTGATGAAGAAGCGGATGCTAGAAAGATTCCAGTGAACTGTGAAACCTGTGAGGTCATAAAAAAGAAAAACAACGAATTGATTAACAACATGAACAGGTTGAAAGAATCATACGATGTTCTGAACAAAGCCATGAATTAATACAACGAATCGAGCAGTGAAAAAGCAACAGCTATGAAGACACTTCAAGGAGCTTTCATGACAAAGCAGAAAGGTGTCAACAATTATATCGAGAAGTGTGATGTTCTGGAACAGAAATTGGAAACTCAAAGAATTGAAACAGAAAGAGTTAATCGTTTGTTAAAAAGTTACTCATGTACTTCTTATGTCATTGACAGGATTTATCCAACTGTGGAAGGAATGAAGGCTTTTGAAGAAGACACATCTGAAGAGAAAAAGATAGACATAGAAAAAAAGACATCTGAGAAAAAGAACTCTGAGAAGAAAAAGAGTACTAAAGTGAAGAATTCTGGTAAGAAACAAGGTGTCAGTTACAACAAGTGTCCATCCCCGCTTGAAAATGGATATTCGCCACGAAATCCAAATTCAGAAAGAGTCGAAAAGGCAACCAATTTAAGGTGTCGGTTACAACAAGTGTCCACCCCCGCTTGAAAATATTGATGTCACGTTCACATAGTCTGACACTGATCAACAATCTCAATTAATGAAGAAAGTGGTGGATCATGTGTTAGATAACGATGAAACAGAGGAGTCAAAGTCGGAGTCTATGTCAGAGTCAAAGTCTGCGTCCAGCACTCCGAGTCAAACCGTCAAACAGGGCAAAAGAGTTTACAATAAAGAATTCCTGTTATCAAAATCTAATTTGAGTGATGAAGTGTTCAAAGTTGCATATACTTTGAATGATTCTGACAAATTATATTCTGATGAGGAATTTCCAATAAGAGGTGTTAAACCAGAAATGATTAAAAAGGTTTTCAAATTAACAGAAATTAATATTTCTGAAATAAAAGATGTAAATCTTACTGATAAACCTAAAAAAATACACCTCAAGAGTTCAACAAAGAGAAAACAAGAAAAAGGGTTACAGTTCTGGTTCAGGTTATCGAAAGAAACCAAACCATAACGGTAATTTCAAAAAGAAAGGTCTTGGTTTTATTCCACCAGAAAGTTCTGAAAATCATAAAAATGAGAAAACTTATAAACCAAAAACCGTATTTGTTTCAGGAGCAAGCTCAGAAGAAGAGGAGAAAAGCTCATTCTGGAAGCAATCAAACAGAGAATTTCTTGCGAAGAAGCAAGAAGAAATGAAGAAGGAGACGAGAACCTGTTTTCAATGCAAAACAAGTGGTCATATTGCCAAGAACTGTCCAAAGGCAATACAATCGAAACAGGGAGTCTTTGAAAAACTGAAAGAAAAGATTGTTGAAAATGAACCACCAACCAAACCATTTGTTGTTTTCAAAAATTCAAAATTTGAGGTTGGTGGGTGTTCAAAAAGGTTTTACAAGAGGAGAGCTAATCTTGACAATAAAAAATGGGTTGTTAAGAAATCTGATGATAGTTCTAGCATTGATTCTGATACATCCAAATCAGAGGAGCTATCTTCTGGCGATGAATCTGATTCCACAAAGTCAGAAGAGCCACAGGTTGAATTAAAAGGTGAAAACTCAGTTCCTGCAATGGATGATGCAAATTTTCCACCATTGAGGGCTGAAAATTTTAAACACAAGGTTGGTAAAGTTGAGATTTCAAATCAATTCTTTTCTGAAAAGAAGGAATTTGATGTTGAAAAAGCCTTTAACCCCAAAGTGAAGCACATTTTCGGCAAAATGATTGATGGAAAGGCAAAAGGGGTTAAGGAATTTTATGAGAAGAAGATGAATGGTAAGAAACTGAGTGTTGGTAACTCGGAATCACCCAAGGCTGGTCAGGCTTGGGTGGATATAGTCTTTGATTGAAATAACCTGACTTGCCGGAACTCCCAGGTTGGTAATTGGGGAGTAGGAATCGGCATCTTTCTTGAGAAATTCACAGGTTGGTAACTGTGATATTACGATTTGCAAGTGGTAAATCAGGGACATTAAGTTGTACTTGATTTTCTACAAGTGGTTGTGTGGATTAAAATCTTTAAATTGTTAAATGTTTCCAAGTGGTTGAGAAAAACAAAGTGATGATCATAACCCCAACCTACAAGTGGAAAAATCAACAAAACTTATTTTTCAGAAAAACCATTTTGATTAAAACAAACTTAAGTGTTTTGAAATCATAATGGGAAAATAGTTTGTTGTAAGGGGGAGTTCTGATTGTTTATGCCGAGTGGATGGCGAATTGAAGCAATTCAACAGTTGTCACTTTACTTGTATAGTTTGTTTTCAAAATTTCTTTAAATGTTTTTGAATTTTAGGGGGAATATGAAATTTCAGAAAAATCCAAAAACATTAGAAAATTTGAAAAATCCAAAAACATGATAAAATTCAAAAATGAGTTTTGTTGAGAAAAGAGGAAATGATAGTACATCAGTGGACTATCACAACACGCTAAAGAATTGGAAAGTCAAAAATGTGATAAACGATCTCACTGAGGATATGCCAGTAGGTTTTTACACATTTAGTAGATTGTTTTCGGGATATAAACATAAAAAACATACTTACTTATATCGTGGGGAACATCTCTCAGATATATGGGTAACCCCCGAAATCTTGTTTGAAAGGTCCCTCTTTTTGAGATACTAGGTCTTTATACTCAGTGATATCTGGGGTATTATCCCGGGACTTCTGATTTTGTGGAAGCAATGGCCTAGTCCCCGTATAATACTTTACGCTTGATTGAAATAAAAGCATCACCCTCAGCATAAAAAATGATGAAACATTGCAAAATACTAATCATGTGCTGTTGAAGAAAAGATTCTCTAAAGGGAACACACCTAAAGTCGAACCGTTATCTCTCTGCTGAACAGAAGTTCTGACCTGAGCTCTCACGGTTTCGCATTTAACCCTTTACAGATATCATCTAGGTATACTCACCTGTAAGACTGAATATTGGGATCCGGATACGGGAGTATATTCTGAGGCGGGACACGCGAATAAGTTTAAGTGCTTAAGACATTAATCTCGTATCTCGAACCAGTTGAAATTTGTGTGAAAATTTAAGTGGATCAGTATACTGACAATCTAAGTGAATTGTTTAGAACTTAAAATGTATAAAGCTTAACGGTGTTAGTGATTTGTCTCAAAAACTGATATGATCCTCTTACACAAACTCACAAAAATATTGTTTGAAAATATTACTGCATTTCATTAAAGTCAAAAACCCAAAAGGATGTTTAGTGTGTTTTAGCATAAATTTTGAAAAATTCAAAAAGATTTTCGACAAACTGTTATTGAAAAGCTGATTTTCAAAATTCCAAGTGCTAAACTTGATGGACATTTTGTGAGGGGAGTGTGTGTATGTTTGGCCTACAAGTGATCATCAGAAGTTTTTAAATGTTAAATCATTCTATATCTACAAATGGTTCATCAGAATTTAAATTTGTTAAATCATTCTCTGATTTGTCTTCTACAAGTGGTAGACAGAAAGCATAAATTTGTAAAATTTATTGTGAGGTAGAGAATGTGCAGATATGAAATTAGAGGAAGCCAGGTTACGATCCTGAGCAGGAGGTGAGCCAGGTCATGATCCCAGCTGATTGATAGGGGAAGTTTGTAGATGTATAGAGCCAGATTTCAGATCCTGATTCTGAGTGATTGAAAGCCAGGTTCCAATTCTTGAAGACTCTGTGATTTAAGCAAGAGCCAAGTAACTATCCTGGAGCTAAAGTTCACGCAAGCTGATGATGCTGATGAACTTAAGGAATCAAGAGATCTGATCAAGAGAATTAAAGAGAAGATTGAAGATTGGATCAACATCCGAGGGGAGGTTATCTGTTGGTGTTGATAGAGAAAAGAAGAGAGAGAGATTTGAGGATGCTTTACATTGTTAGATACCTCAAAAGAGTTCGAGAAGACTGATAAAGATTGAAGATTGAAGACTCGACACACTAAAGACTTCGTCAACATCCGAGGGGGAGTCTGTTGGTGCATCCTTCTGTCGACTTCGTCTTGTATCGAGTCTTGTATTAGAATAGATAGATAAGGGCACGTTGTACGAGAACATGTCAGAAATGGGCTTGAAGCTAATTCCGCACGAAATTACCTTAGGGTAATTCCGCACGAAATTAGTTAATTCCGCACGGAACTTAATTCTGTGTGAGTGGTAATTTCGTTTGGGTTAATTCCGTACGAAATTACTCAGCCTATATATACCCATGCCTTGATTTCATTTGTAACTTTCCAGCTCAAATACCGAACTGCTACCAAAGTGTCCACTCGCTGTAATTCTTTGTCAAATCAATCAAAAGACAGTTTAAAGTGATATCTAGCTGAATTGAATTCATTACGTCTGTTTCCGCCTTTGATCATAAACTCTTCTGAACGACTCGTTTGGTCGGCAAACCGATCCTACAGAAATTGGTCAAATGTCGACCAATGTAAATCAAAGTTAAAATGATACCCATGGCGTAAGCCGAAACGGGTTAAATTTGATTAAATAGATAACATTGGGCATATAGTCCAAACGGGACAAATGGTGGTGATAACGCCATTTGACTATATCGACTAATATGGTTGTTGAGCCTTATGTTAACAGGAATGAGTAGCAACTCGGATAATTGCGTTGCCATAGTACATGTGATAATAAAAGCAAGGTATAAATCGGGTCTATTAGTTGACCCGGGCCAGGTACGCATGTTTAGAATTATAGCTAAAGGCAATGTTTTGGTCAATTAATAGCGGAAGTCCTTCGTTGTGAAGGGCTAAATTTTGACCAAAAAGCCCTTGAGGGGTAAATAGGACAAACAACTTTTAAAGAGTTGTTCTGAAATAAACGTCTTGTTTAAATTGAGTCTTTGGAATTCGTATAAAAATGGGGATAAGATGTAAACCAATAGAAGCATGATTTAAGTCTAAAGATGTAAAATACTCGTAACGGGTCAAAACGAGTGCATATGCAAAACGGGTTAAAATTTCTTAAGGAACCCGTAAATTTGAATCTTGATGATTAGTAAACGAATAGAATATGATGACCATGGTATTTTGAAGAAAAATAACAAGTTAGTCTGGTAAAAGCATGAATGGGTCAAAAGTGTCTTAAATGAATTTCAAGCCGAGAGCTTGAAATCTAAAATTTTGTAAATTCAGATGTCGGATTTTTACTCCATGAGATGGAGGATTAAATTACGAACGCGTAGGAAAAAGAATCGCATAAAACGGAGGTCTAGATCAAAAGTTATGCCATGTTGAAGTTTGGTTTTGATTAAAACTTAGCTGGGCGAATATGCAGCACCAGCATCAACACTTTCTGTCAAAATGGGACCGTGGCGTCGCGCCACGGCCAAAGCCTTTTGCCGTCGCACGCGGCGACGGCCTAATATGTTGAAAATTTTGTTTATTTTGTTTATTTCGATTATTTGACCCAATTACCTTGTTGTATTTGTTATTTAACTATCAAAACTGACTTCTAAGTTGGTTTTGATCATAGGTGAATGTCGAGAGTCCCGGATGAAGATCAAGCGTCGAGCTAGAACCGAACACACATTAAATGAAGCTTCCGCGTCAAGTCTTGATTTGTTTTGCTATAAGTGAATTATGTAAACACTTATAAATATGTTTTTGAAATGTGGTAAACATACGGGAATGTTGGTATGGCAAGTTTTTGTTAAGTCACATTTTAGCATTAAAATGTGTATTTTATTATTAAAATCTTGATAAATTGAGATGGGCGTTACAAGTTGGTAATCAGAGCTCAAGGTTAAAAGAATAAAGTGTTCGGTTCGAGGCTTGATTGCAAATCCGGTAAGTACATGTATATCAATGGTTTAGTATGATTAAAGTGTTGAGAACAACACATATGGTTATCGTGTAATACACGTTACACCAATAAAAACAATATAGAGTAGATATAGTCAACGAAATTACATGCGTTGATGCGTATAGTAGAAAAGCCTTGTATTGTAATACGGGCATCCATTAATGTCGAAATTACTAACTGTTGTAAATGTTTTAGTTGAAGGATACTCGCATATGAAGATAGCGAGAGTTTAACAAATCGCGGATTTGATAGAGGAACGGTCCAAAGAGTATGCTCATCAAGGACCTAAATCGCGTAGCGATCACGAACAAGGCTAATGGCAAGAGAAGCCCGTTAGGGCAAGCATTACCAGGTGCACATTTTAAATTTAATTGCACAAATAGTAATATGCAACAAATACGTAGAGATTGAAAGTTGCATATGTAGATTAAAAACTTGGAAAAACCCGAATAGAAAATCTATCCGGGATATTGTTTCCAAGAGAAACAAATAGAGGCATTACTTACATGGGGTGTAATGTGAAAATTATAAAAAGGTCATGTATACCAGGTATTGATCGCTTACTCTGGCCAAGTAAGTGGTGAGCACGTGGTACCATGAACTTTTTATGATGGACATGCTTACATCTGATGTAGTAAGAACGGGGTGAGTGGGACAAATTAAAAAGTACCCAAATGAATCAAATGAGCAAAATAATTGATAATAATGTAAACGAACTGTCACACCCTGGCTTTGCGGAAGCGTGGTTATTTTGGTGTGACTTCTTAATACCATAGCTTAATCATAACAAGCTATATGAATTAAAAATATGCAAGATCATCCATTGAAAGTAAAATAGTAAAACATTGTCTTAACGGGTAAACACCCGACAACCATAAACTTGTCTAAACATTACAACCACAAACTTAAAATAAACACAGTTCGGAGACTGTGACTTGTCCAGGAAAGAGTCACAAGTCTCGAACCCTGGATGACCTTGGGCCTAATGCAGCGGAAAACAAGCCATACCGCGCCAGATCGTTAATTCCCTGAAATACATGTAAGTTGAAAAATCAACAATAATGTTGAGCGAGTTCATGCGAAAGTGCGTAAATAAACCTTTATCTTTATCAAAAACCTGGTATGTAGCAAATAAGGAAAAAGAGATCACCAATGGTTTGCAAGGCCATTGATATGTGTAAATGCAAGTAGGAAGGCTCAAACCTAGCAAATTTATGCGTCGGGAACAAAGTCATCCCAAGGTCCGTTATGCTGGACCTGGGACTGGGCTCGCTACACCCAAATAGATCTACCGCTCCTGCCCCTCGGTCCTACCCTGAGGATTAATGACCTCAAGTGTACGCCTACCCATTCACATGATCTAAAAGTAACCCTCCTTACGCTAACCATACCATGTGTAAAGTAATCATAATCATTGTAACATGTATTTCACCCCCGCAGTTTATAAAACTGAAAACAGTTAAGAGAAAAGGGGGACATGAACTCACAGTGAGTGCGTCTCAATACCAAGTAATCCGAATATCCGAAAGCTGTGCAACGGCCTACATGTGCTAATTCTATTAGACGGATGGCCGTGCCTTAGCTTTATAGCTTACATTTTTAGGAAACGGTTAGACAACCGCTTTGTGTATATACTTGGTAGATAATTTCCTTCCCAAGGATGGGGGAATTAATACATGCGTGTTTATAACATTAAGTCTCTCTTAATATATTTTATTTCTCATTCCAAAAATATAATTATTTTTCTCAAAAATAATATATTTTCTCTCCATATAATACTTTCCAAAATAATACGTTGACAATACATGCGTTTATGAATATTTTCGAATAAAGCGTAAGTTACGTTTTGGCGATTAAGTGGTAATAGTAATTACCGTTGTAACTTTTATGCTTGTTTGTATTATTTTGGGTTCGACAAAGTTAGTAAATATTATTTCTTTACTCGAAAAATAATATTTATACATTTTCACAAAATAATCATAAACAGTGTTGTGAAAAATATATTTATCGAATAAATATTTATCACGTTTATTTTTTTGTGAAAATCCCACCTCCGATTATTTAATAAATAAAGTCATGGCGAAATATAGTTTGAAAACATGTCAAAAGTAGTCTAACACTTGTAAATAATTCTAAGTGTTATATTTTTAGAAAAATTTCGCCAGAGTTTCCCCTGTAACTGGAGGTGGCCACGCTTTCAAGCGTATCATTTTCTTTTACAAAATCATTTCAACAATTCTTCAAATCAACCAAATCATTTCCCGATACTTCAAACTAGTTTCAACACATTAAACTCGTAGACTAGTATGTAAAATCACAATATTACATGAACTTGTAGTTTTTTTCTAAAACTATTATGTAGATCTCGTTATATTTAGTGGATCTATGTATAAAATAGTTTAGTCTTGCAAAAACCCAGTTTCTGGAACAAATCACTCTTTACAACTTCCGACAATTTTTATAAAAATTGTTATTTTGTCGGATCTTTCGTTTCACAAGTGTTTTTTTTTACACTTGTAGTTTATAGAAATCGTCTTTTATTAACATGTTATCCACTTTTGTAAAACATGATTTTCTCGACACCCGGTTCTACGAATATACCACTTGTACATACGTAGATCGGCTCGTTTTAAATACTATTTTTCATGTTAAAACACTTTTACACAAGTTCATGTTTCCCGTGTGGTGGAGTTTCACCTTTTAACCCTTGTACAGTTAGAAACAAGTGTATGTCAAGATTCGGGATCTTAACAAAGTCGGGTTAAACGATGATAAGAGCCACCACATCGTAGATCGGGCCTTAACAACCAACATATTCAAATACTACGACATTTACACGCGTTATATGCTTTTAACCAACGTTATTCGAGTTTTAGTAGACTTTTTAGATTCGAATGATGGGTTACCGACTTTTAACTGTCAAAAGTTCTTTTAACCACTTTAGATATGATTAAAAACGAGTTTTAAACAATATACCTCTAGCTCAAGGCTAGGGAAGAATCTAGTCGAAAACGGCGTGGATAAAAGCAAATGCACGAGGTCCTTTAGCTTCCGTTTGCTCCAAGCTTCGTTGTACGTGATCCCCGACACTAGAGTGCACTTGGAATGGCAAGACTTGAACCGACAATGGATGGATGGATGGATGGAGCTCTCGGCCGAGAGTAGGGGTCAAGGGAGAGGGTTGGGTGTTGGTTTGGTGGTGGATGACAACTCACATGTGGGTGTGTGCTTATATAGAGAAAATTGTCGTTATCGTCCAACGGTCTTTAAGTCTAGATATCCGCATTATCAAATAAAATAATTAAAGTATGTACTCCCTTGGTCCCACCATTTGGCCGATTCCATTAGAGTGTAATGGTATCCGGTTCGTTTTCGATTGTTCAGTTAGAGTTTAGTTTGGTTAAGTCGGTTAGGTTTAGGGATTAACCCCGTTAGTTGTTTAATGTGTTAAAGAGCGGGTGTTAGGGTAATCAGGGACCCTAACTGGCTCAGAAAAATACTAACAATAATTCTGGCAATATTTTTATGTTCCGGGTATAGTCCGGTTGTTCGGTTGGATAGTAATCCGTTAAAGTGCTTAAGTAATCCTTTAAGCGTCGTAAATAATATTTTTAGCGACACAATTTATTCTGCAAAGTGTCAGGAATAATTCCTCATATTTTGGCACTTTATTAATTAGCTAGAAGCTAGTGTGTTGATAAAAGTGCTGTGTTTTGTGCTTAGAGTACGTTTTAGGCACATCCAATCTCTGTATCTTATCCCTAGAGACGTAAACATACAACCCTTGTATCTCTACACATACTATGGGTGTAGTAAAATAATTCTGGCTCATTCAGGCCTTTAGAGGCAGTGTTTGCCTGATGCTGGCTATATCAGCATGTTCAATAGGTTATCCGTTCAAATGCTACTGTGCTTTTGTGCATCATGTTTGTCACTAAGGTTCAGTAAATAAAAAAATGGAGTGACGGAAATCAAAGTATGATGCAGATATGTACAAGTATCAAAAATCAAGTAGCAGTTTATCAGCAAACACAGTAAAGCACAGTAATTAAGCAATAATTAATAGTTAATTAGGTCGTACGGGTACCTGGTTTTGTGAGGGTTGTCACATTCTCCCCCCGTTAAATAAATTTCGTCCCGAAATTTTAAATTCTGCTTGTAGAAGCAGGGTTCTCAGGAAATAAGTGAGGGTATTTCTCCTTCATTCGGTCCTCACGCTCCCAGGTGAATTCAGGACCGTGTCTAGCATTCCAGCGAACTTTGACGAGCTTGACACTGCTCCGGCGGGTCTTGTTTATTTTCCAATCTGTGACCTCGACAGGTTCCTCAACAAAGTGGAGCGTGTCGTCTATATGAATTTCGTCGGTAGGAATAGCAACGTTAACTTGAGTTGGACTTTTCTTCAGATTGGATACATGAAATGTATCGTGAACATTATTCAGCTCGGCAGGTAGTTCCAACTTGTATGCTACGGTTCCAATCCTTTCCAAAACCTTGAAAGGACCAATGTAGCGTGGATTCAACTTCCCACGTTTCCCAAATCGTGCTACACCCTTCCAGGGTGATACCTTCAACAAAACCATATCTCCAACCTCAAACTCCTGAGGTTTCCTTTTCAGATCTGCGTAGGTCTTCTGACGGTCACGAGCCGCACTAATGCGATCTCGGATTTGCGCGATCTTATCTGTAGTTTCCTGAACTACATCGGGACCTACCAATTGTCTATCACCTGCGTCAGACCAACAGAGCGGCGACCTGCACTTGCGCCCATATAACGCTTCGAATGGCGCGGCACCAATACTGGTGTGGTAGCTGTTGTTGTACGAAAACTCAACCAGGGGTAAATGCTTATCCCAGCTACCGCCTAAATCCATCACACATGCTCTCAGCATGTCCTCCAACGTCTGAATTGTCCGCTCACTTTGGCCGTCGGTCTGCGGGTGAAAAGCTGTGCTCAGATTCAGCTTTGAGCCAAAAGCTTCCTGGAAGGATTGCCATATCCTTGATACGAACCTCCCATCTCTATCAGAAATAATCGAGAGAGGTACTCCATGGCGTGTAACAATCTCTCTCATGTAAATTTCAGCCAATTTGCTTGTATTATCCTTCTCGCGGATAGGCAAGAAGTGTGCTGATTTCGTCAATCGATCTACTATCACCCAGATAGTGTCATGGCCCTTTGGCGTTCTTGGCAACTTCGTAATAAAATCCATGGAGATTTCTTCCCACTTCCACTGGGGAATTTTCGGTTGCTGCAGAAGTCCCGAAGGCTTCTGGTATTCCGCCTTAACTTTGGCGCAAGTTAAACATTTGCTCACATAAATAGCAACTTCGCCTTTCATCCTAGGCCACCAATAATAATCCTTAAGATCCTGGTACATCTTATCCGCTCCAGGGTGGATAGAGTACCGTGACTTGTGAGCTTCTTCAAAGATAACCTCTCTTAAACCACCAAACAGAGGAACCCAAATCCTTTTCCCAAAACACAATGTTCCTTCCCTGTTTGGCACCAACATCTTCTCCATCCCACGGAGATATTCTGCCTCAAGGTTTCCCTCCTTGAGAGCTTCCTTCTGTGCTGCACGAACGCGCGAGGAAAGATCGGTTTGAATAATCATTTCCATAGCCCTAACCCTTATGGGCTTGATTCTCTCTTTACGACTTAGGGCATCGGCGACCACATTCGCCTTCCCTGGATGATACTTGATCTCGCAGTCGTAATCGTTCAACAACTCGACCCATCGCCTTTGCCTCATATTCAACTCCTTCTGGTTGAATATATGCTGGAGGCTCTTGTGATCTGTAAAGATTGTACACTTTGTACCGTAAAGGTAGTGTCTCCAGATCTTCAAGGCAAAAACCACTGCGCCTAGCTCCAAGTCATGTGTGGTATAGTTCTTTTCATGCACCTTCAGTTGGCGTGATGCGTAGGCAATAACCTTTTGACGTTGCATCAACACACAACCCAATCCTTGACGCGATGCGTCGCAATATACCACAAAATCGTCGGTACCTTCCGGTAGAGCCAAGATTGGCGCGTTACAAAGCTTATCCTTCAACACTTGAAATGCTTCATCCTGTTTGATTCCCTAATCAAACTTTTTATCCTTCTGCGTGAGGAGTGTCAACGGTTGAGCGATCTTTGAAAAGTTCTCGATGAACCTTCGATAATAGCCAGCCAAACCCAAGAATTGCCGAATCTCGGTTGGTGTCTTTGGCGTTTCCCAATCTTTGATCGCCTCGATTTTGGTGGGATCCACGTGGATTCCATCTCCATTCACCACGTGCCCAAGGAACTGCACTTCTCTTAGCCAAAACTCACACTTAGAGAACTTGGCGTACAGCTGTTCTTTCTTTAGTAGCTCCAGAATGGCTCTAAGATGCTGCTCGTGCTCAGCCTTCGTCCTTGAATAAATTAGAATGTCATCAATGAACACGATCACGAACTTATCCAAGTACGGCTTACAAACTCGGTTCATCAAATCCATGAACACTGCAGGTGCGTTTGTCAAACCAAACGGCATAACGAGAAACTCGTAGTGTCCATAACGAGTTCTGAAGGCTGTCTTCGGAATACTCTCCTCTTGTATCCGTAGCTGATGGTATCCAGATCGAAGATCGATCTTGGAGTAAAAGCTTGAACCTTGAAGCTGGTCGAACAGATCATCGATTCTTGGCAGGGGATACCTATTCTTGATTGTCAGCTTGTTCAACTCTCTGTAGTCAATGCACATACGGAAACTGCCGTCTTTCTTCTTCACAAACAAAACTGGAGCTCCCCAAGGCGAGAAGCTTGGTCGGATAAACCCCTTGTCTAACAACTCTTGAAGTTGTGTCGACAGTTCTTGCATCTCAGACGGAGCGAGTCGGTAAGGTGCCTTAGCCACAGGCGCAGCGCCTGGAACTAAGTCGATGCGAAACTCCACTTGCCTTTGAGGTGGCAAGCCAGGCAAGTCTTCTGGAAAGACTTCTGGGTATTCCCTCACGACAGGGATGTCTTCGATCTTTGGCTCAGCAGCCTTCTTATCTACAATGTGTGCTAGAAAAGCAACACATCCTTTCTGCAAACACTTTCTCGCTTTCAGGCAGCTAATCATCCTCAACGGCGTCTCACGCTTCTCCCCATGAACAACAATGGTCTCACCATCATCGGTCGGGATACGAATAATCTTCTCGTGACAAACTATCTCTGCCTTGTTACTCGATAACCAATCCATCCCTACTACCACGTCGAAGCTTCCCAACTGGACTGGTAATAGATCGAGAGCAAACTCACGCTCTCCCAATTCGATTACGCAACCTCGAATCACCTCGTTAGCTTCTACTAACTTCCCATTCGCTAATTCGATCGAGTAAGGAATATCTAACTTACTAGCGGCTAAACCAAGCATGTTTCTAAATTCTAGCGATACGAAGCTATAATCGGCACCAGTATCAAACAAAACGGATGCATAGCGTTGGTTTACAGGGAACGTACCAGTGACAACGTTGGGATCCTGGCGCGCTTCCCTGGCTTCCATGTTAAACACTCTTCCGCGTGCCTGGGTTAATTCTGGGCAATTCCTCTTGAAATGCCCTTGATCTCCACAATTAAAACATCCGGGCCTCTGCCCGTTTCCACCATTGTTTCCAACTTGATGGTTTCCCTGGTTCCGATTCATGGTGCCCGCTTGGTTAGCATTGTTGGCACGATTTCCATCACCTCCCAGGTTTCCTTGTGGGCGGTTCCCAGCACCACCACGGTTGTTCCTATTCCCATTTCCTCCTTGACCTCCCCGGCCAGCAGTGATCCAACAAGTCTCCTTCAGGTGGCCAACCTTTCCACATGCTTCACAAACTTTCAACCCACAACGACCAGAGTGATGTCGTTGGCATAAATTGCACTTGGGCTGCGCACCCATGTATCCCTTGCTTTTCTTTCTACCACCAGCTGAATCATGAGCTGGCGCATTCGATTCTCCCTTCTTGACCACCATCCCGGTGCTTTGCTTGAGACTCGAAAATTTTCGCTTATTACCACCAGATGACTCCACATGAGTCTCCTTTTTCTTGGGTTCAATCTCATCGAACTTGTTCAACCGAATCGCCTCTTCGGTGAGAGCCACACTCAGATCAATGGCTTCTGTGATGGTTGCAGGTTTGGAAGAAGTCACCATGCTGATTATCTGAGGAGCCAATCCCCAGATGAAGCGTTCAATCCTCTTGAACTCCGGTGTAACCATGTAGGGTACCACGTGCGACAAATCGTGGAACCTCTGGACATACTCAGCTATCTTGGAACCTTCCATCTTTAGGTGCCAGAATTCGGTCTCTAACCTCTGAATTTCAGCACGAGAACAGTACTTCTTGCGCATAAGCTCTTTCAACTCTGTCCAGGTTAGTGCGTAAGCTGCGGCTTCGCCAAGGGTCTGGACCTGTAGATTCCACCAGGATAGGGCTCCATCCACAAATAGCCCTGAGATGTAAGTGACTTGCTGATCCACAGCGCACTTGCTCATGCGAAGTACGGACTCTGTCTTCTCTGCCCAGCGGATGAAAGAGACAGCACCACCTGTGCCGTCGAAGTTGATGGGCTTACAGTCCAAGAATTGTTTGTAGGTGCACCCTGCACATACATTACATCATAGGAACGGTATTAGCATCTGCTAAGGGAATCCATTTAGGCCATGGTATGTCTTAATGACTTAGGGTTACCATGGGGAGGATTTTGGTTGCCGTTGATGTTCGAGCTACTTCCGCTTGGTCCTCCTTGCGAGACAGCATATTGAGCAATGGCGGCAGCAATAACTTGCTGTAGTTCTTCAGGAGTAGTGGGCATCGGCTGAGGTTGTCGTCTTGGTGCCATCTTCTAAAGATGCGTACGTCGATTAGGCCATAATAAACATACGTATATAGTAATAATAATATAGAACATCTCATGTTATCAATATCACACACAACATCCCATGTCCCAACATCCCATGTTACAAATATCATATACATACAACATCCCATGTCCCAACATCCCATGTTGCAAATATCATACATACTCCATGTCCCAACATCCCATGTTGCAAATATCATACAACATCCCATGTCCCAACATCCATGTCACAAAACATAAATAAGCAATCAAGTGGATCAGATATGGTGAGAATACGGCGATTGTTATATATCGAGACCATAAAGTGTAGCAAGTGTGTCAGCATGTCACTGTATCGTACAATCACAAATCAAATAGGGCTACATCACCCCTGTCAAAAACAATATCACATCAGTGTCACATACATCCAGTACATCAACAAATATCAACAAAAATCAGTATCGTCAGATGGTCTCCAAAAGGCTGTGCAGTCACAATCGCGGTCGTCTCACCATCGCCTACCACTACGGTACCAATGAGCCCTATGCGGATGGGGGTGGAGGAGGGGGAAAGTGAGTGTAGAGTAAGCGGCGTAAGTGAAGCCAATCCTCCTCCATCGCCTGCTGAGTGCGAATAACAGATGCAATCTGCTGCTCCATAGTCGTAAGTCGGGCAGCAAAGTCAGGAGGTAATGGTCGAAAAAGGCTGAAAAGATGAAGATGTCTGACCAAGATATGGACCAAAAGATAGTTGAGCTCTCTCGAGCTCCTGGAGTCGCTGTGTATGGGAATCATGCTGATGGACAAAGGACATCAAGACGTCCTCAATGGTATGTCCCATATGGAATGGATGATATGGATCAGTAGGTGGCATCGGTGAGGAAGATGTCCAAAGCAGTGGCATGCTGGTGGAATCGAATGGTGCTACATGAACAGAAGATGGAACAGGTGTCACCTGAGGCATGAAGGGCATAGGCATCGGGATGTGCCCAAAGGGGTGGGCTGAAGAGCCCTCTCCAGGCCCTGCTGGAGGTGCAAACGGTGGGATCTGAAATGAAAAATCAGTATGATGTGCCTCAGTGTGATGTGGTGGAAGTGGTGGAACATCCTCGTCAGCCGGTATCCAACCGTGCTGAGCCTCCTCATCAGGTGGATCCATATGCTCTGCAAATAGAGCGTGCTCAGGCTCAATGGGTACAGGATCAAAAGGAGCAACGACAGGATCAACATGATCGACATGATGGTCAACAGGGACGTCAGCAATGAAAGGTGGGTCAACAAAAGGATCAACAGCATGATCATCAGCTAATAAAGGGACGTCATCAACAGGAAGATCGCCAACTGGCGGGTCAGCCAAAACAGGATCGACAGGAACATCAGCATGCACCAAGCCATGCTCATGTACAGGATCGAAAGCAGCTGCCTGCTCTGGGGCTACGGCAGGCTCCGGGTCGTCAAACGCCATATCAAAATCAAAGTCTGGATCAATGGGACCGATAGGGTCAGCAGGATCAACAGGGTCCTCTACAAGCTGGTCCATAGGAACATACTCAATATCGCGGTCAGGATCAAATCCTGGAGGAAAAACGGGATCGGAATCCTCAATATCGTCGTGCTCGAACACAAAGCTCGGGATGGGTGCGGCAGAAGATGCCTGATCGGGGTCCGAGTCATGTACAAAATGCTGCGTGCTCACCTCGTGAGACGGTACAGATGCCACAGACTCAAAGGAGTCTGGGACTGGCGAATGGACGGGCGAGTCTCCAGCTGGGGCATCAGCGATCATCAAGAGACCGCCAGCGGGTAAAGGGGCTGCATCAGGAACCTCGTCCTCAAAAGGCTCGTCCTCGTAGAGATCAATGTCGCCGTCAGCCTCGGCGTCTAGTAATAGCTCGTGTGCTGGGTAAGAAGCAAGAGGAATCGGAGCTGGAATCACAACAAGGGGAAGATACTCAGCAGGATCGCCATCAATAGGCTCATAGGCACCCTCGGGTAAAGCGAAGGGCAAGGAGTCATCAGTATGCTCATCAATGCCGTCGGGTAGAGCGAACGGCTGGAAGTCGTCATCATCTGTGCTCGTATAATCTGAGGTATGCACCTCATGCTCCGATGACACAATGACATCCGACACCATGGTAGAGGTCCAGTAGTATCCGAGTCTCCGGTATCTGATGTATCCATGTGTCTGTAACACAATCACAAGTATGCACAGATAATCAGTAAATCAGGTAATCACATAAGCTACCAAATAATAATCACATAATCCACCTAGTCCCACTAGCCTCCCAGCCTCCCAGACTGTCCTTCCTAGTCCCACTAGCCTATTTTCCCAGCCTCCCAGACTGACTCCCTAGTCCCACTAGCAAACTCTCCCAGCCTCCCAGACTGACTCCCTAGTCCCACTAGCCAACTCTCCCAGCCTCCCAGACTGACTCCCTAGTCCCACTAGCCAACTACCTCGATCCATTAGATCGAGCCTCGGCCTCCCAGACCGAGCCTCAGTCTCCCAGACCGAGCCTCAGCCTCCCAGACTGAGCCTAAAAATAATAAATAAAATATGCTCAACATTTGTTTATAAAAACGTTTTGGATCTGGACTTAAGTGGTATGTAGTGAAAATGTTTTCGTGAGAGCCCTAGTGATCATAGTCTAGACTCGAGAAGGAATCCTAGTTCGCTATGAACCTGGCTCTGATACCAAGCTGTCACACCCTGGCTTTGCGGAAGCGTGGTTATTTTGGTGTGACTTCTTAATACCATAGCTTAATCATAACAAGCTATATGAATTAAAAATATGCAAGATCATCCATTGAAAGTAAAATAGTAAAACATTGTCTTAACGGGTAAACACCCGACAACCATAAACTTGTCTAAACATTACAACCACAAACTTAAAATAAACACAGTTCGGAGACTGTGACTTGTCCAGGAAAGAGTCACAAGTCTCGAACCCTGGATGACCTTGGGCCTAATGCAGCGGAAAACAAGCCATACCGCGCCAGATCGTTAATTCCCTGAAATACATGTAAGTTGAAAAATCAACAATAATGTTGAGCGAGTTCATGCGAAAGTGCGTAAATAAACCTTTATCTTTATCAAAAACCTGGTATGTAGCAAATAAGGAAAAAGAGATCACCAATGGTTTGCAAGGCCATTGATATGTGTAAATGCAAGTAGGAAGGCTCAAACCTAGCAAATTTATGCGTCGGGAACAAAGTCATCCCAAGGTCCGTTATGCTGGACCTGGGACTGGGCTCGCTACACCCAAATAGATCTACCGCTCCTGCCCCTCGGTCCTACCCTGAGGATTAATGACCTCAAGTGTACGCCTACCCATTCACATGATCTAAAAGTAACCCTCCTTACGCTAACCATACCATGTGTAAAGTAATCATAATCATTGTAACATGTATTTCACCCCCGCAGTTTATAAAACTGAAAACAGTTAAGAGAAAAGGGGGACATGAACTCACAGTGAGTGCGTCTCAATACCAAGTAATCCGAATATCCGAAAGCTGTGCAACGACCTACATGTGCTAATTCTATTAGACGGATGGCCGTGCCTTAGCTTTATAGCTTACATTTTTAGGAAACGGTTAGACAACCGCTTTGTGTATATACTTGGTAGATAATTTCCTTCCCAAGGATGGGGGAATTAATACATGCGTGTTTATAACATTAAGTCTCTCTTAATATATTTTATTTCTCATTCCAAAAATATAATTATTTTTCTCAAAAATAATATATTTTCTCTCCATATAATACTTTCCAAAATAATACGTTGACAATACATGCGTTTATGAATATTTTCGAATAAAGCGTAAGTTACGTTTTGGCGATTAAGTGGTAATAGTAATTACCGTTGTAACTTTTATGCTTGTTTGTATTATTTTGGGTTCGACAAAGTTAGTAAATATTATTTCTTTACTCGAAAAATAATATTTATACATTTTCACAAAATAATCATAAACAGTGTTGTGAAAAATATATTTATCGAATAAATATTTATCACGTTTATTTTTTTGTGAAAATCCCACCTCCGATTATTTAATAAATAAAGTCATGGCGAAATATAGTTTGAAAACATGTCAAAAGTAGTCTAACACTTGTAAATAATTCTAAGTGTTATATTTTTAGAAAAATTTCGCCAGAGTTTCCCCTGTAACTGGAGGTGGCCACGCTTTCAAGCGTATCATTTTCTTTTACAAAATCATTTCAACAATTCTTCAAATCAACCAAATCATTTCCCGATACTTCAAACTAGTTTCAACACATTAAACTCGTAGACTAGTATGTAAAATCACAATATTACATGAACTTGTAGTTTTTTTTCTAAAACTATTATGTAGATCTCGTTATATTTAGTGGATCTATGTATAAAATAGTTTAGTCTTGCAAAAACCCCGTTTTTGGAACAAATCACTCTTTACAACTTCCGACAATTTTTATAAAAATTGTTATTTTGTCGGATCTTTCGTTTCACAAGTGTTTTTTTTTACACTTGTAGTTTATAGAAATCGTCTTTTATTAACATGTTATCCACTTTTGTAAAACATGATTTTCTCGACACCCGGTTCTACGAATATACCACTTGTACATACGTAGATCGGCTCGTTTTAAATACTATTTTTCATGTTAAAACACTTTTACACAAGTTCATGTTTCCCGTGTGGTGGAGTTTCACCTTTTAACCCTTGTACAGTTAGAAACAAGTGTATGTCAAGATTCGGGATCTTAACAAAGTCGGGTTAAACGATGATAAGAGCCACCACATCGTAGATCGGGCCTTAACAACCAACATATTCAAATACTACGACATTTACACGCGTTATATGCTTTTAACCAACGTTATTCGAGTTTTAGTAGACTTTTTAGATTCGAATGATGGGTTACCGACTTTTAACCGTCAAAAGTTCTTTTAACCACTTTAGATATGATTAAAAACGAGTTTTAAACAATATACCTCTAGCTCAAGGCTAGGGAAGAATCTAGTCGAAAACGGCGTGGATAAAAGCAAATGCACGAGGTCCTTTAGCTTCCGTTTGCTCCAAGCTTCGTTGTACGTGATCCCCGACACTAGAGTGCACTTGGAATGGCAAGACTTGAACCGACAATGGATGGATGGATGGATGGATGGAGCTCTCGGCCGAGAGTAGGGGCCAAGGGAGAGGGTTGGGTGTTGGTTTGGTGGTGGATGACAACTCACATGTGGGTGTGTGCTTATATAGAGAAAATTGTCGTTATCGTCCAACGGTCTTTAAGTCTAGATATCCGCATTATCAAATAAAATAATTAAAGTATGTACTCCCTTGGTCCCACCATTTGGCCGATTCCATTAGAGTGTAATGGTATCCGGTTCGTTTTCGATTGTTCAGTTAGAGTTTAGTTTGGTTAAGTCGGTTAGGTTTAGGGATTAACCCCGTTAGTTGTTTAATGTGTTAAAGAGCGGGTGTTAGGGTAATCAGGGACCCTAACTGGCTCAAAAAAATACTAACAATAATTCTGGCAATATTTTTATGTTCCGGGTATAGTCCGGTTGTTCGGTTGGATAGTAATCCGTTAAAGTGCTTAAGTAATCCTTTAAGCGTCGTAAATAATATTTTAGCGACACAATTTATTCTGCAAAGTGTCAGGAATAATTCCTCATATTTTGGCACTTTATTAATTAGCTAGAAGCTAGTGTGTTGATAAAAGTGCTGTGTTTTGTGCTTAGAGTACGTTTTAGGCACATCCAATCTCTGTATCTTATCCCTAGAGACGTAAACATACAACCCTTGTATCTCTACACACACTATGGGTGTAGTAAAATAATTCTGGCTCATTCAGGCCTTTAGAGGCAGTGTTTGCCTGATGCTGGCTATATCAGCATGTTCAATAGGTTATCCGTTCAAATGCTACTGTGCTTTTGTGCATCATGTTTGTCACTAAGGTTCAGTAAATAAAAAAATGGAGTGACGGAAATCAAAGTATGATGCAGATATGTACAAGTATCAAAAATCAAGTAGCAGTTTATCAGCAAACACAGTAAAGCACAGTAATTAAGCAATAATTAATAGTTAATTAGGTCGTACGGGTACCTGGTTTTGTGAGGGTTGTCACACGAACAGCCGGGTGATGGAAGCGTATTACATTAGGATAATGAGCCCGAGTGAAGGGACAAGGATTAATGTAAAATGATTAAGATATGCAATGGGAGGGGGTGTACTTACACTCGAACCCAGAAAATGAAAACATGTAAAATGATTAAGATATGCAATAGGAGGGGGTGTACTTACACTCGAACCCAGAAAATGCAAACATGTAAAATGATTAAGATATGCAATGGGAGGGGGTGTTCTTACACCCGAACCCGGAGAATGCAAACATGTAAAATGATTAAGATATGCATTGGGAGGGGGTGTACTTACACTCGAACCCAGAGAATGCAAATATGTCTCTTAACGGGCCGTTTTTGTAAAATGCCAAACTTGAGGACAAAGTCGGAATATAAAAAATGAAACGAAGTCTTAATGCATACCGGAAGGGTTGCAATAATAACGACTTTGGTAAAACACCCGGTTGATGGGTAAGGAGTTAAACACATGCGTAACCGAGAAACGGGAACTCGGACGGAGAGTCAAAAGACTTGGGTTTTGAATCATGACTAAAAGACGACAAGATGGCGTAAATAGAAATTTTGATAAATCATGTTCAACTACTTTAAAGTTGAACGGGTCGAACAAATGATAAAAATTTCACATGAATAAATCAAACGGTTTAAATATAATATAATGCCGGATGGCATCAATAAGCGCAAGCTGAATAATGGTAGCGTTAAATGCAAAAGAATAATGAGCCCGGTAATGGGACATAATCAAATACGAATATATGTAAATTGGACAATGGTGAGCATAAGATGAACCGACGCATAAATGACGTGAGAAATCATAAAGTCGGAAAATTTGTTCGAAAGAAAACAAATGTAGCCTTAGACTACGGTCAAGGTCAAAGGAAATACCAAGACGAAAATAAATGATTTTGAACATAAAAAGGGTACCTTGACGCCATATACATATATAAATGTATATACCTTTGAATAAAGACTTGAATAAATGATGATCTACGGGATTATCATAACCTATGGGATTATAAATGAGGCTAAGGTCTACGGGACCAAAAAGACCCTCGAGTCCCAAATAGAAAGAAACGAATTGTTAGGGTCTCATCTTAATAAGGTAAAAAGGTGAAAATATAAAGAAATAGCCTACGTGGCTAAGCAAAAGAACCTACGGGTCAATAGTATAAAACAAGGAAACTGGCTGTAAAATAATAACGGGAGATAAAGTAGTATAAAAAGCGACAGGTTTCGCTAAGTTAATTAAATGGGTTAAAAGCAAAGAGATTGTAAAAGGTCTGGTTGACAAAAGTGAAAAATTTCACTAAAACATTAAACGGGCAAAAATGACAAAAGAGTTCACAATTATTTAAATTATGCTACGTCACAAAAGTGAGTGAAGTCATTATCGAAATGACAATGGAAGGGGATAAGTCCTTGGACGTAAATTCCTTGGAATTGACATGAGCTAAAATGAAAACGTTAAACTAAAGAATTCAATTTTTGGTAAGAAACAACGTTTTAACACGTATGAATACTATGAGACGAATTCGGAAATGAGTAAATCAAAGAACGTGGGTCTTAACACCAATGGGTGCGAGACGATACGTCCGAAAAGAAGAAGCATGATAAAGAAAAGTCGAATTAGACTTAAACGTGACGTGACATGCTCACAGACAAGAAAAGAAATATAGAGAATGATATAGAATACAGTCAAGTCGTAACGTGAGTTACGAGATATGAAAATCAGAAAACAAGCAAAAGGCCAAGTTGGCAATAAGATATACTCGAATGACGGGGAATAAAGCTACGAATCAGTCTAGCCGATAAAACATTTCAAAGTCAGATTAGTGTTACGACTTATACAAAGCACTTGTCGATATGAGATTAGCTTGAAGTAAGCATGTTGAAATTAAATATAACTGAGTGATCAGATGACAACTCGGTCGAATAAGTGACCAGATTAAGAAATACAAGATGAAAGTATCGGCCTATGAGGCCATACATGTAAAAGATGCATATGCTATGAAACCAAAAAGACATTACCATACTTCCCTGGTAAGAAAATTATGTGTGAGCAATGCTCAAGTGATCACCAAGACTAAGGTCCGAATGATCTAAGCTGATAAAGTACGTGAGAAAGGTTTCGGGGACGAAACCTCTTTAAGGGGGTAGACTTGTAACACCCCAAAAATGGGTTTGGTAATCAAACCCCGTTAATAGTAAAGACGAGTAAAATACCGTTAGTGGTAAAATTAACCCGGTGAATATTAGGATTTAAATAATTAATCCTATATTAATCAAAAAGAAGAATAAACGCTTTGAGAAACACGGTTTATTAGAAGCCCGAGTTAACGGGACTTAAATATAAAATGGGTTATAATTCCCCACACCCACCAAGTTAACTAGGAATAGTTAACCTAGTTAGTAATTGGTAACTAAATGAAAAGCTATGAGATATAGCTTCTTTTATAATAAATGAAACAAGAGGGGCTAATATGGCCAAGAAGGGAAACTTGTTTTATTAAAATTAAAAATAAAACACAACACACACACTCAGTGTGTGTGTGCGTGGATCGACCAGAGGACAGGGGAGAAAGAAGCAAACCCTAACTCTCACAAATCTCTCAAATTGAAGGTCCAAATCAAGTCCAAATCAAAATCCGAGTACGAATTAGTGATCTTCAATGAAAAAGGAGTCACGAGGTATGTAAATTTCATTAGAAATCTCTAGTTGAATTTCTGAGCAAACCTAGAGAATTCGAATTATATGATTGCATGCTTGTTATATGATGAGATAGGAACATTGTAGTGTCTAGGAGTAAATCCTAGACAAGTATATGATGAAGTTAGGCCTAATTCTTGTGAATTCATGATCACCATTGAAGGTGATAAGTGGGTTTTAGTATGAACATGTTAAACACTAGAAATTGATAGTTGTTCTAGTGTAATTTGAATTTTCGTAAGTAAATTCTGATGTTGTAGATGCGAAAAAATTGATATGAACATGTTAATTGATGTTAAAACTTGGTTAAAACGATAACCATGAACTTGATAAAAGAAGAATACAAATTATGCACATTAGGTGTTTGTTAAAATGCCTAGATGAGAACTAAAGTGTTGAAATTAGAGTGAAAACGCGTGTTTGAATGATATGGCAATTTCGCGTAATATGAAGTGATAAGGGTTCTAAATATTATGTTGATTTAGACTTAATGTTGTAAACCATGTGGTTGAAAGTAGTTAACTTTGACAAACTAAGTTAACTAATCATGAAGTCGAATAGTAGTTTCGACATAGAAAATAAGTGAGGTGGAATAGTCATGATTGGTAATGACTAATTTAACCGCCTTGTAAATGATTGACAATAGTTTGACGCTTAAACGAGCTAGGTGGAGGCTTGGGAAAGAAGCGGTCAAATAAATCAAGTACGAGAAGAGAAGCGCAAGCCGGATGAGAGGTAAGTGTAATTTACACACTTATGTAGAATACTTGTTTATTCTATACACTATAAACGATAACGATAATATTGAAAATATGGAATTCCATTAACATTACCTTGTAGTGTAATCTAATAATGAGGAAAAAGGGTAAAGAAGAAAAATTGGAAATTGGTCAAATGTCGACTAATGTAAATCGAAGTTAAAATGATACCCATGGCGTAAGCCGAAACGGGTTAAATTTGTAAGAAAGGAATTTAAGAGAAAAAAAATTTGGTAGAAAAATCCGGGATGGGATGGATGTAAGAATTAGAAATTTAAAACCATGTTTTTGATTAAATTGGGCATATAGTCCAAACGGGTCAAATGGTGGTGATACCATTTGACTATATCGACTAATATGGTTGTTGAGCCTTATATTAACAGGAACGAGTAGCAACTCGGATAATTGCGTTGCCATAGTACATGTGATAATAAAAGCAAGGTATAAATCGGGTCTATTAGTTGACCCGGGCCAGGTACACATGTTTAGAATTATAGCTAAATGCGATATTTTGGTCAATTAATAGTGGAAGTCCTTCGTTGTACAAATAAAGGGCTAAATTTTGACCAAAAAGCCCTTGAGGGGTAAATAGGACAAACAACTTTTAAAGAGTTGTTCTGAAATAAACGTCTTGTTAAAATTGAGTCTTTGGAATTCGTATAAAAATGGGGATAAGATGTACACCAATAGAAGCATGATTTAAGTCTAAAGATGTAAAATACTCGTAACGGGTCAAAACGAGTGCATATGTAAACGGGATAAAATTTCTTAAGGAACCCGTAAAGTTGAATCTTGATGATTAGTAAACGAATAGAATATGATGACCATGGTATTTTGAAGGAAAATAACAAGTAGGTCTGGTAAAAGCATGAATGGGTCAAAAGTGTCTTAAATGAATTTCAAGCCGAGAGCTTGAAATCTAAAATTTTTTAAATTCAGATGTCGGATTTTTACTCCATGAGATGGAGGATTAAATTACGAACGCGTAGGAAAAAGAATCGTGTAAAACAGAGGTCTAGATCAAAAGTTATGCCATGTTGAAGTTTGGTTTTGATTAAAACTTAGCTGGGCGAATATGCAGCACCAGCATCAACACTTTCTGTCAAAATGGGACCGTGGCGTCGCGCCACGGCCAAAGCCATTTGCCATCGCGCGCGGCGACGGCCTAAAATGTTGAAAATTTTGTTTATTTCGATTATTTGACCCAATTACCTTGTTGTACTTGTTATTTAATTATCAAAACTGACTTCTAAGTTGGTTTTGATCATAGGTGAATGTCGAGAGTCCCGGATGAAGATCAAGCGTCGAGCGAGAACCAAACACACATTAAATGAAGCTTCCGCGTCAAATCTTGATTTGTTTTGCTATAAGTGAATTATGTAAACACTTATAAATATGTTTTTGAAATGTTGTAAACATACGGGAATGTTGGTATGACAAGTTTTTGTTAAGTCACATTTTAGCATTAAAATGTGTATTTTATTATTAAAATCTTGATAAATTGAGACGGGCGTTACAACTGTTAAGAAAATTAGAAAAGACCGAATTTTGCTTAAGAAAATTTTAGATTCACCAAGATTCATGTTAAAAACGCGTAGAAATATCTAAGATCTGTACCATCCTTGATAAGATGACATCACCTCACCGGTGACATAAGCAAACATTGATGACGTCACCTTCAAAGGTCCAAATCGAGAGATTTCACGGTGAAAATGTAAAGCTTGAAGCAGATTATGATGAGATAATGTGTAATGATGAAGGTTGTACAAGAATCAAGTGGAAAACTTACAAGAATCGCTTGAAATCGAAGGAAATGTGCCTTAGAACGAGCTGAGAGCCACTGGTCGGACGAGCCTGTCACATCAAGTGGTATTTATAGTGTAGAGGGAAAGAGGCGGTGCAAGTGCTCGTTGGATCGGACGGTCATTCGGTCGAACGACTATCCGATCGGATGTCCGTTCGGACAGTCCAATCCGTTTGGCTAGTTTTCCGACTTTGGTTCATTTTGCGATTTAGATTAAGAGTTGCATTGCGTATTATTATGTAATATCATTACATGACAAGATTATATAACTAACACAAAAGGTTCCAGGTTTCAAGTCTACATAAGCTAGCTGGTAAGTGTCAAGTTTCAAGTTTAACCAAAGTGTCAGAGTTTTTCGTTTAACAAAGTTTCAAGAATCTCGTCCAATAAGTATCAAGAATCTCGTTTCATAAGTATCAAGAGTCAAAAATCGAGTATCTAGTATCAAGTATCGAGCATCAAGTTTTACCAAGAATAAAGACTCATAAGTATCAAGCATCAAGAATCAAGTTTCAAGTTTCACCAAGTTTCAAGTTTCACCAAGTTCCAAGTACCATAAGAGTCAAGTATCACAAAGTTTCACATTGAGTAAAGTTTCACATAGTATAGGGACTAGAATTGCCAAAAGATAAAAGTTCAGGGACGCAGGGCGTTACAAGGGGGTGGCCGGCGACGGCGGTTGTGGTGGAGAAGGGCGGTTGACGGCGGCGGCTAGTGTGGAGGGATGGAGGAGAGTGGTGGAGGAAAAGGTGGTGTGCTAGGGTTTTTTATGTTTTGTGATATCAGGCTAAAAGGAAAGGGGAGAAGAGGTAAGAAGATCATTGCCCACATCTACACAAAAAAAAAAAAAAAAAAAAAAAAACACGAAGAGGTCTTAAATGAAAGGTTTTCAAGAAAACAAACAGTCTTCAGACCTAAACGTATGTACGTGGTTTGCGCGACGCACACATAAAAGGCCTGGAAGCTCTACTCTGAAAAAACAAACATCCCCTGAGCCCATTTAAACACGTCTTCTCTACTATTTATCCAACTATCCAAGCAAGTGAACAACATTATAATTGGTTATATACATCATAAATGTGAAAAAAAAAAAGATGGGTTATTGCAAATTATCACCCTAACTATTGGCTAATGACCGCTACCACCCCCAACTATCACTTTTCATCCGTCACCTCCAACTTAACACTTAGTGTGTTCTGTCACCATGGCGTTAACTTATCACTAACTTTTGATCTTGTTACTATACTTTTGGGGTGTCTTAAGATCCCTAAAACCTTCATAATATCTCTATGATACCCCCAAAAGTATAGTAACATGATTAAAAATTAGTTATTAGGTAACGACGTGATGACAGAACACACTAAGTGTTAAATTGAAAGTGACGAGCGTCAAAATGATAGTTGGACTGAGAACGACCAATAGCCAATAATGATAAAATCTAATAACCCTAAAAAGATAAAGGCAAAAGAGACATTTTCACCATAGAAAATCAAATTATGGTCGAGATTTGAGAGTGACAAAATGGGAAAGGGGTTGACTAAATGCACCCCCTTTTTTACTAGTCATACCCCTCTTTCTAAAAATATATTTTAAAAGTTGTTAAATTTCACCCCTCTAAGCAATTTAAATATTGTTTTTGAAAACTGTTGTGTTTCTGTAACTTGAAGACACTTTCTCTTACTAGTATTTTATTACATTTCTATAAAACGTAATTAAAATTAATAAAAAAGATATTTTTTATACAATAAAAAAGTTTCAGAACTTAAAAAAAAAACAGTTGCTTTTATATTTTTTATTTATTTCGTATTTTAGTTCTCTCATCTTTCTATTTCTATTTTTATTAGTATTATTATATTAAAATGTTTTTTAATATAATTAACAACTTTTATCTATTAAAAGTAATAAGACGTAAAAAGAAATAAAATGTTAGTTAAGTTGGCTGGCTTTAAAGCTTCATTTAATTTTTTTTTTGTGTATGATTGTTTATACAAACCGAATTCGCATACCCACTTCAAGCCGCTATGAACAAAAAAATCCATTTCAAAATTAAAATGACTCACTTTAGTTTAAAACGTAAGAAAACGATTATTTTTCAAATAATCAAAAAAAGTTTCTTTTTAAATAAAATAACGTTTTAAAAACAAATACAAGTAATAATAATAATAGTAAAGACAAAAAATGAAAGAAAAACAAAAGGGTTTGAATTAAATTAATGTAAAAGTTGAAGGAGGGGTTATATTTTTTGTTTGGTCAGAAGAGTCCTCCGAATATTTTGATCTTGGATTAGTGATTCCTTTTGAGATTTTGATTTCATTTTGAAATATGACAAGAGAATAGAGGATAGGCTCATTACATTAATAATAAATAATAAAAATATGGGAATTTACATTAAGCGTGAGAGCCAAATTTCGATTCATGTTTGGTTCGGGAAGGGATCATGGAATTTTTGAAATGAATGGAAAGATAATCTACTTTCATTAAGTGATTTATTAGATAATCGAAAACAGAGAATCTTGAATACTATTAAAAATTCAGAAGAATTGCGCGAAGGGGCCATCGAACAGCTGGAAAAAGCCCGGGCTCGATTACGGAAAATAAAAATAGAAGCAGATGAGTTTCGCGTGAATGGATACTCTTAGAGAGAGCGAGAAAAATTGAATTTGATTGACTCAACTTATAAGACTTTGGAACAACTAGAAAATTACAAAAATGAAACTATAAATTTTGAACAACAAAAGGCCAGTAAGTCCGACAAAGGGTTTTCCAACAAGCTTTACAAGATTCAGTAGAAAAGGAGTACATTTAGCAACACCCAACCCAATGAGAAATTCAGTTGGAAAATCAGTAAACCGACTATATAAAACGTATCATCTTCCTAGATCTAGGGTTTGGGGCAAACAACAACACTCAGACGATAAAGAAATGAGGCAACGGAGGGAAGGGATGTTTATCAAGGGTGGTTGAACCCCCTCTGTTGCTTATGATTTTCGATTTTGCCCCATCTGTTTTAACCGCCCTCTTGCTTTGCTAAAGCTGCGTTCTTGTTAATAGCATTCACAATCGATCCTCCATCTGTATCTGTCTATATATATGTATATATTTTTTTGAACGGCAAATTTCACACCTTTTTAACCCCTGATCGCACCAGCAACGGATATTAAGGTGCTGCCTGAATAAGGCTATGCTTTGCTAACTACGTTGGGGTTCTGATCTCGTGATGTATCGATAAAGTTGAGTTGGCTTTTCCGATGATGATGATGACGAGTTTCTTTAGGCTATAGGGTACTTAACCGGAATAAAAGGGGCGATGATGATGAGTTTCTAATTCTCTGAGTGAATCGGTGGTTGAGATATACCAAGTCTTGGCAGGGCAATTCTCCGGCGGTATATGTATATTTGATGCCACCGTGAGTTTTGCAGCCATGGAGGTTTTATCCTATCTGTACCGATTGTTTTTTACAGATCTGAGCCTCATTCTATTCAATAAAATTGAGTTTTTGATCTATTTAGCTATTAAGATTTTTGTTCAAGATTCATAGGTCGCAGACTATGATGTTTTTCTTCCAAACACTTGTAAATAAGAGAGTATTAAAAACTTGCAAGTCGTCTAATTCTCTGTTTATCTGTGTGCTAATGTTTTTACATATATGAGCCTCATCATATTTTGAACATAAAATGCGTATATTCAATTGCCATTTGATTTGAAGTGTGTTTTTGTTCCATATTCTCATATAGCTAGGGATAGTAAATTTGAGATGATTTATGCATACATTTGATATTTTGATGGTTGGTTTTTGAAATGCAATATTGATCTTTGGGTTAGTACTGTTATTATTTGATCAAAAGAATCTATTCGCGGCAAGTGATTGCCAAGCTTGAAATGTGGAAGTTTGTTGGAAAAGTTGTGCAGGATGGACGGTAAGGCTATGGTGATGGCACCAGGCCGTCGAGGGTCGTCCAGGCCTGGCTACACCGCCCCCATAGCCCGGTTTTGTCCTGTTCTAAGAATGAACCCAGACCGTTAATTTGAAAAATATTGGACCAAATACTGGCTTGATTCAGGTTTGGTCGGTCAGTTTTCAACAGCGGAATTCAAACGCAACCAAAACAATGGATAGGGATCGAGATACATAAATCATCACTCCAGCTACAATCGACCCAAATCTAGTATCTACGGACACCATATACATTGAACTAGCAGTGGAAATTTGTTTATTCCTTCATGAAACAAACATAAAATTTTATGTAAATTCACTCTCCTTTCATTGATTTCATTCTGTGCCATAATAGAGAGAATTGACATTAAACCGTACATTTAGGGCAATGGAAAAAAATGACTAACTGCTTTAAATCTGAAAATAAAACAAAGAAAAAAAAAGTAAACAAAATAACATGTGAAAATGAATTGAATTAAAATCAAATGCTGTTGGGAAACGTGGGTTGTCTTGCAAGCTGTTGCGACCTTCGTTGGCTTGTTTTCGAATTAAGCTCAAACTTTGACGTTTAATAATCATAACCCAAGTAGCAGTTCACCATAAAAATGTCCTCGTTAGCTCACCCGTTTGACTTGTTTTGAATGTGTTCATAAAAATGTAATGATATTTTTTAATAAAATTTGAAAACAAAAATAAACGAGCTACTTGACGAGTCATGAGCTTAGTCAACCTTTTTTACGAGTTAATCCGAGCTGAATTGTTTAACTTTGAGGCCGAACAATTTGAAGCCTGCGTGCCCTAAGGAGTGATTAGCGACCCACATTTGTACCACCTTTTTGCTTGGATGTGAATGTTCCATTTATCGTTAAACTAGATGTCTGATAACAAGAGTTTAAGGACGATTATTATAAAGTAAAAGCTAACTAATTACTTTATTAATATATTTAAACACATTAATTAATTGATAATAAATATTTTATTATGGTAAATGAGTGATAAGTGTTTTAAGGGTTGTTTGACAACTTCTGAATGGTTAAATGATTATTTTTTAATAAAAAAGATTTCAGTTGCTACAACAATATGAACAATATATCATATCTTGACTGGTTCTTTGGATCCAGATAATACGAAGTGATGAGTTGGTTATTACTTCTATAGTTATTTGTTTATATTTTTATACTATGGGGCTGTTTTTTTATACTAACCCTCAAAAAACCAACGAGTCACACACTAAGCATAGCAATTTTATCAAAAGATGAATTAAATTTTTATTAAACCCTATAGAATTATAATAGAATTATTATTGTTCATTTTTTTTAGTTTACACACTTTTGTATTGCCGCTTCTTACTGCCGTATTTATGTTAATGCACTTCCTAATGATACGTAAACAAGGGATTTCTGGTCCTTTATAGATATAGAGAAGATATAGCATAGATATTTTGAATTCATCATTTATCACTTGGGGTAGGGACTATAGTATTTTATTGCTACAAGTATGGATTATTGAAAATAATAAGACATGTAATAAGAGGTCTGAACCATTAAGTGGTAAACGAGTGATAAATGTTTTAGGGGTTGTTTGGTAACTTCTGAATGGTTAAATGCTGAACCAATAAGAGGTCTGAACTATTAAGTGCTGAACCGGTAAGAGGTCTAAACCATTAAGAGCCGGTATAATCCTTAACCATTTAGAGGCAAATGTCTGACCAATTCACATTAGAGGTCTTAACCATTCAAAGTTTCAGACTCTGTATAATTGTTAACCATTCAGAGGTAAATGTCTGAACTATTCAGACATTTATTCAAGAAACAAACAGTCTAAACCATTAAGAACTATTCAGACATTTATTCAAGAAACAAACAGTCTAAACCATTAAGTGCTACCAATAAGAGATATTAACCATTAAACCCCCTGTTAAGAACCCTTACTTAAGTAAAGGTAAAGTCCAATAAATAAAAAGGGAATTGTGGGAGAAAATTAGGGTTACGTTGGATGAGGCTGGTGAGCTTGGTTTCTGAGGGTGGTTGCCGCTCTCCGGCCGGTGATTACCATCAACAACCCTCCTCTATTCAGATTATTCGTCTTCGCAATCCTCATTCCACCACAACCATCTCCACTCCCTCATATTCTTTCTTTAACAACTTTGAAGAGGCTGTGATGATAGATAATATTGTGATCCAACTTCTTCAAACTGAGACAAGATCTAGAGATGATCTGTAGCTTGGTATGGCAAAATCAGAGGAGGGTGAGTGAAGTGCTCTGCACATTGCAACCTCTCTTTTTGCAGCCATGGCGGATCATCCTCTTGCTCCCGCTCCCTTTCTTTCTTTCTTTCTAAACAGATCTGAGCCTCCTTTTCTACATCTTTTCTGCATCATTTAATATATTTACAAATAGATGGTTTTATTTGATTTCGATTGTCTAAAATAACTTTAATTATTTGGTTATTGTTGCAAATGAAAATTTGGTGATTTTCATATATTTTACTTTTGGAATATATGTAGATCTTAAATATTTTTCAAGTTAGAAGGTTTTACAGAAATTGATGCACAGTCTTTTTAATACATGTAAAAAGCTTTACAAGGATCATGATGTGGTAAAAACTTAAGAAGCACAAAACAAAACATTTTAGTAGGAATTTTAATGTTAAATCCCATTGATCATGAATCAATACATGGAAATGTTTGATAATTACTTGTATAAATTACACATCTCTTTCTTACATAAACTAAGAGATCGACAACTCACGTGGAGAACAGAATTGGGGCAGTTTTACCTTGAATTCATATAAGGCTGTGTAATATGGTCAACGCTCCTGGGCGTGATCCATCAAACATGGGCACATGGCAAACAACCCTTTCTGGGCGTGAAAGGCCGATAACATCGCGCAGGTGGGGACGTGAAGGGCCCAGACGCAGGGAGAATGACAAACGAGGGCAAATCTGCCTATGTGACACTTCCTGAGGGTGGATCACGTCCAGAGGTGTGAGCCATTACACATGGCCTAATTGAGCTAGAACTTGGCTCGACTTTACTTGACACAGTTTTCAAAGAAAATATGAATTGGTTATGGAATTCGAGATGTATTGGACTTAAGATCAGGTATTTGGCTCATTGATTGATTAGGTATTAAACATGAACTATGATTAAGTGAAAACGGAATGTTCTAGTGATCCAACGTGCTGAGCTCATATTGGCCTGAATTTAAACGAGGTAGTTCGGTTTAAAAAATTTTTCAAGCCAATTTCGAGTGAACATTTAGTTGATAATTATTTAAACATCTCTATGTGCATTGCCTTCGGTGCACTTATACGTTTTAACGACATTATATTGCTGTGATTCTAATACTTTATAGTATTAATCATGTACGCTAATATGGTTCATGTAATGTTTAAAAAGAATATTGTGGTTAGGTTATCACTTGAAGCTACATCAGCTATTCGTTTTCGGTACATAATTGATGTAAATTTTAGCATCAACAATTATGCATATGTATGGCACAGTACTCTTGGGCTTCAAATAGTTTGTGATGGCAGTGGTTACATACATTAACACCATTTTAGTTATCTAACTGTCTCTTAATGATGAATATGTTAACAAATATGTAAATTGATAACTTACTATCAGATTGTTGTAATGTTGCAAAAAAGTTTAGGGTGTGTTTAGAATTAGAAATTTCGGTTGTCATTTAACGTATTAAACATTTTTTAATTCATATAATCAATCATGTGACTAAACTGAATATTTTACTTTACTTATGGAAGAGAGTTAACCATACACTAAACTGGTTTTAACTAGGTGTTAATCGATGTGTGTTCACGTGTCAACCCATCATAATATCAAAGTTTGATGTAAACTCTAGAATCGGGCACATGAAATGAACCTGAAAATCAGTCAGGCACATGATTCTTGAATATGACATGTTCAGTCCATAAATATATTATAGTTTTCAGTATGCTAATAGTATAAAATTACAAATTTCTATAAAATATACAAATGTATGTAAATTGGTTATCTTTAAACTATAAACTTTGATACTTATATTTTAAGTTTGACGTAAAACACACATGTTTAAGTTTGACATAAAACACACTCCAAAATAAGTGTAAAGTCACAATGGAGTGACTTATTGACTTTTCTCATCACATAAGGGTGTACGGGATGGAAGCAGCAAGTGCTTGCGGGGAAAGGTTTTGCCGCACGGGGATGTGATGTGCCGCCGTCTCTGATGTGCCGCGCGGGGAAGGTATTTTGCGGTGAACATTTGCCGCATACGGGGAACTTGAGGGAGAGGTTGTAATGGTGGGGCCCACTAGTATTCAACCAATCATGTTTTTGTAAAATAGGGGTGTTCAGAATTCGATTCGAATTCGAAAAATTCGAAATTTTCGACTCGATTAAAAAAATTCGAATTCGAGTTTCGTACTCGAGTCCAGTAATCGAATACAAATTTATGGTTTTCAATTCGATTCGAAATTCGAATTCAATTTACATATAATTTTTTAATGTGTATATACACACAAACATATATACACACATATAACTTCTAAACTTAGCCAAAGTATGAACTACCTCTATAAGTGATAAGTTTATTATTCATAACATTACCAAACCTAATGACAAATAACCCATACTTCTTATTTCTAAATTTTTACCTAACTTAAATCGCTACCAATAATCAACTTATCTCCTATTTTTTGGCGTTTTGACATATTGATAGTTAATTAATTTTGCAGTTTATTATATTTTTTGTTGAATATAATTAGTTTGTAATACTTTTAAAAAACAAAAGTAAAATAATTTATTGTTTAGAGTGAATTTGAATTAAATCGAATTTATTTGAATTCGGTTCGAATTCGAGTTTCAAATACTAATCGAAGCGAATACGAAATCAAGTAAAAAATAAAAATTTGAAAAATTTGATTCGAATGATTCAAAAATTCGTTATTCGATTCGATTCCCTACTATAAAATACTACCTCCGTCCCATTAAAAGTGTCATATTTTGTTATCCTGCTCCTGAGCAGACCTGTTCAGGTTTAACTCAGTTTCAGTATCCAGGTTTTTCACATTCTCCGACTGAGAAGTTTCATTCATTACATCATCCTGACCCTTATACATGAGTTGGTCATCCAACAGGCTATCCGTCCCAACTGAGTTCAAGTTTTCAGCAATAATATCATTCTCCAATTGAACAGGCACCATAACCTTATTTAACCTTATTTAGTTCATCAATAATTGTAACAACTTTCATCAAAATTATTATTTATTATTATATTTTGTTCAATAGGAAACCCTAATTGAGACCCCCAAGTAATCCTGCATAAACCCTAAAAATTTCAGAACAATCCGAATCAGCATCAGGGCTCCTAAAACTCGGGGGGGGGGGTATTCCCTATTGACGATTATCCTAATAATTTGCTGTCAAAATCGAATTTTGACAAACCACTGACTCATCTGAGCTACAAACACACGGGGCTACCCTATAATAGGGTGATACCCCTCGCGTCACGCGACGCACCTACGTGGCCCCTCGCGTCACGCGAGGGTGCCAAATTTTCAGTATAAATAGAGGGGTGTGGGACTTACATTTTGGCGTTGGAACGACGTTAAAACTCAATTCATACACTGAGTTATAGTCTGTTTACTACAAAACACACACAACACGAAACGCTGCCGCAAAACAGGGTAATAACTCGATCGCTGCTACGATTCAATGTCTGATCGATTGAAACTATCCAATGGATGTTTAAGTGCTGCCCACATTAGGGTTATGCTTTGTCATTCATCATGAACTCGATGGATGTTTAAGTATCGCACTTTGTCATTGGTACGTGCGTGACTACACATATTTTTACAATGAAATTACACACGAATTGGTTTTAAATTTATAAAAGTGATTATTACTTTTACATCAAAACACACACGAAAGGGCAAGTGTACCCCGTCATATATGTAGTAAAGTATCGGTAAGAACCAAGTATCGATCCACGGAAATGGGCGGAGAAATAATACTAGACCTTTGCCACTAAATTACCGGTAAAAACATAATTTGTTTTGGTTTTAATTAATCTAAGTAAGCATAAATAAATACTTATAAAACATAGTAAATTATATATAAATAGCCTTGCTTAATACACAACCAAAGCATGTCAACTAAGTCGGTTTTGGCACTAGAAGCATTCGGTCAATTTTCCATTTCGAGACAATTAGTATCCCTTTCGGGAATCCTAACATGACAATCATTCGGAAAGTTAAAACGATAAACACACTTTAACCACCTAAAATTGTTCTTTAACGTGCAATTGATAAATGTCTACAAAAATCTCCTAAAAATAAGTTAGTCATCCGTTAGGAGTTTTCTAACCTCACTTAATCAAGGAAAGCAACACCGATAAACACAATGCAACCACCGAGACAAGCATAAACTAGATTAAATCACAACCGAGTTCATTTTACAAATCTTGCACATAAATTCACCAAGATAGCAATTTTGGCCGAAACTACTAACTAAGCTAACAAATCATGGCAAGAATTCATAACAACACCATCTAACCCGTTAGAGTCCTTCCGTGAAGGCAAGCTTTCTTGATTAACAATAATTACATTTTATTAAACCACTAACCCGTTAGAGTATCATGGTGCCCACATTTTAACCAAATTAAACTAGTTAACCAAATTAAAAGTTTACTAATACATGATTAAATAAGCTTCATTTTGCAACTATCTTACCTAACCAAGCACCAATCATCCAACACAATTACTTATAATCAAGAAATCAATATCAATAACAAGGTTGCAAACTAATCATCAAAGATAATCATAGAAAATACTTCAAAGTTTCATTACAAACATAGATTAACATACTAATGGTTATAATCAAGCAAGGGATTGTTGTGTTTTTGCCCAAAGGCTACAATAATACATAAATATTAATCTAAATGCTTGAAAGATTAACAAAAACATGGAAAGATTAGAAAACCCAACCATAAACAAGCACAAGATTAAGAATCTGGATAGTAAATGAGCAAAACCGGGCAATGTGGCTTGAATCCGAGTGAAAGCAGAAGCCTTCGGAGCCTCAAAATCGCCTGCAGAGCTCCCAAAATGTCCAGAGTTACTAATAGAATGGTTCTGTTCTGTTTTTATGCTTTTTCGAAGTTGCACGGTCGTTCTTGGTTTGGCACGGCCGTGCACTTTAAGCAATTATTGGTGGTGGTCCACCACACTGCATGACGTCATCAGATCGTTGACCAGATTCGAAATCGCACGACCGTTCTTCGAATGGAACGGTCGTTCAGTTCCGGGTTGTTGTTGCACGCCGAGTCGCACTGACCGTTCATCACCGAGACTCTGTTGGTTCATCGGATACGCACGGTCGTTCTTCATATGGAACGACCGTTCTTCACCGAGCCGCCTTGTTTTCCTAGAACGCCCAGTCGCACCTCTCGTTCATTGCCGGGTTAATCAACTTTGTCGGAGATGCACGACCGTGCATCAGGTGGAACGGTCGTTCCACAGGCCCAGTTCAGAATCCTTAACAGAATGTCCGCAGCTTTGTCGTTTTGTCCGGAAAGTCCTCGTTTTCGCTATCATCTTGTCTGGTATGCTGTTTTAGGCCTGTAAACAAAAATGTAGATAATTAAGTATCCGAATGACGGTTTTACGGCCGAAAACGCATAAAATAGGGGTAAAATGGGGGACTAAAATATGTGTAAATTAGCGAATATCAAATCTCCCCACACTTGAACCTTGCTTGTCCTCAAGCAAGCTGAACTAAAAAGCAATAAAAGACGGAAACAAACAAGAACGATAATTTACACACTATTTTATTGAAAACTACTATAAACGGTTAGCCGGTTTGTCGAAAGACAACATCAAAAGTCTCAAACCCAATAAGCATATGCAATTATAAAGTGACAACCAAAAAGCCGTGACTTCACATTGACTCAACATGTTAATCTTCACGCGACTCGCAATGTTCACCACACACTCGGTTTTATTTACGAAACATACATATAATGTGTATGTGCAAACACTCAATGCCTCGTCAATGAAACATGCAATATCATAAGCTTGTCATAAGATCTCGTCTCCACCAACTAACATGCAAATAAGTGTAAATCAAGAGGTCTTTACGGGTTGTAACGTTAGGCTTGGGCGAAGGGTATGGAAGTAGACATATAAAGTGGCGAAAATGGTTAAAACTCGGTAGTAGCGTTTAACTAGCAACAACGTAAACAACTATACATACAAATGCCTTAAAAAAGGCGACTATTGCGCAATCGAGCTTATCAACAAAATTTTAACATTTAAGTGTTCAAAATTGCTCGATTTTATCAACTTCACCCTATTTTAGAGTGTTTTATTTTCTGTTTTTTTTTAACAAACTATACAATAAACTGAAACAAACGCTAGTTAAACGATTATTTTGACCGAGTTTCAACACTAAAAAGGGTTTAAAACATACAAAGGCTAAATTTGCCTAAGTGGGCGATAATGTGGGTAAACAAAGGTAAACGGGAAGGCTCGACATGGTTAATCCTAAAGGGTAATATAAGGTGAACGGGAAGCACAACACAAAGAACAAGGTGTACAACAAAGGGGTAATCTAAGTGCCTCTATCACTTTTACACAAATTCACAAGTTCATGGTTTTAACAAGCATACTAGTGACAAGTTCTATATTACACATAACATCCGGCTCACTCCTATATCCGAAATGAACAAATATATAACAATAGGCTCAAATATGCTCACGTAACGGATGGAATGGGTAAAAGTGTGAAAACTATCATGTAAGTCTTTCTTTGTTTGTCACGCTTTCCGGTTTCCTTTTTTAAAAATATTTTGCTTGTCGAGTTTTTATCAAGTCCGAAGCTTTCTAAAACACAACCAACCGGTTTATTTACTAAAATATATACAAAATACAGGTATTTTTGAATGATTTTTCTGATTTTCTAATTTTTTTTAATCATAGATATGAGGACAAACAAAGTTAACAAAGTTAACCCCCTCCCCACACTTGAACTTCGCATTGTCCCCAATGCGAAACCCGAAATATAGAGAAAAAGGATAATAGTACTCCCCTCAAGATGATATCTGATGAATCGAGACTTCCAAAGCTGCGTCTGTCATATGCTCCGGTCAAAGACTTGATAGCCAAAATCTGCAAGTATGTCATATGGCACAGCAAAACAGAACAGTAACAGAATAAACCCAAATAAACCATAATGTACATAAATACTACTAGTCCAAACAAAGACACAACATAAAGTAAAGTGTTTTAAAATACAATACAATCCGAGGGTGTTCGACATACTAAGCAAAAAGAACACCCGAAATGACAAGTACTAAAATAATAATAAAAACCACCAACGAACATCACCACCAACTCCTACTCGTCATCACCGTCATCGTCTCTCGTGAAAGATGGGCCCGCACCGCCAGAACCAGGTGGGTTCCACGATGGGAACTGTGGAGGGTGCTGAAAGTAGTCGGGATATGCATGGTGCATCTCCCCGAATAGGTACGAGAATCCGGCACTCACCCCCTGGTATAAGCTCTCCTGGCTATGCCTCAGCTGATCCTGCGTGGCCCTGAGCTGATCCTGACTAGCCCGGATCTGGTCCTGGCTGGTCCTAATCTGATCGATGTACGTACCATGATGTTCCTGCGTGACACGCATCTGCCGGAACTGCTGATAAAATTCAGGCCAATCCTGATGCTGGTAGTACTCATGGTGCTGCGGCTGGTGTGGCGGGGTGTGGTGCGGTGGTGTGTGCGGTCCGTGCTGCTGCTCCTGCATCTCTACATCCTCTTCCTCTTCCTCTTCTGGGAGTGGGGGCAGCGGGTCCCAGACCTCGTTGTTGAGGCCCCTCAACCTATCCCCGTGATCAGTCTCAACAATTACCCCCATCGCCTTCAGTGACCTGATGTCAACATGAACCCCCTCGGTTATCAGAGTGAGACCCTGAAGTACCTCCTCAGTCATAAGGTGTTCGTTGTACGCAATTTCGGTCACATACTGACCGCCATGTATCTGACTGTTAGAAGTCCTCCCTGAGCACTTCACAAAGTATTCAGCCATTCGCGCCGCTAAGTTGATGGGCGCCTTCTCCACCAATGCGTAAAGAAAAATCAAATCTGGTGTTGGACAGTTACCAAGACTGTCCATGCGACCGCATATAGTGTGGCTAAACACATGGTGCATCACTCGCACCAGAGGGTCTTTAAGTCGTGAGGCCTTTGACATCCTTGGGTTGTATGGGTCCCCAATGGCATTTGCAGCCCAAAACTCATCCCGTGCTGCATCAGACGGGAAGGTGAACTGCTCTGTGAAGACTTCGGGATCATCCATGTCTTCCCTAGTGTAAATCCCGAGTCTCCTTCCCAAACGACCAACCGACCACTGGTGCCATCTACCACACAATCTGAAAGCTATCCGCTCTTTGTGGCGGAATTTGGGTCGTCGAGCAGCAACCGGTTTTTCGTAAGCATATGATGCAAAGAACTCTATGGTTAGCTCCAAGTAAACAGGTCGGTTGCAACCGACCAGATTTGTAAGTGGACGACTCATCATGTTTTCTAAACGGTCATACTGATTTAGTTCTTGCATTACTTCCCAATCCAGCCATCTAGGGACTCCGAATTGCCCCCTCCGGGCCCATAATGCGTCTCTTTTTGGAATGCATAAAGCTTCACGCTCGTTGTTGGGGTCAAACTGTAGGAAGGGATGATCCATCTGTAATGGGGAACATTGTTAGAAAGACAGAAACAGGAGAAAATGGAATTGAAAACAGCCGAGCAGCAAATTATGAAGCTTCTGTCAAACTGATCTGGGCGAACGGCACGGGCGTGCGGCCTGTCGCACGGCCGTGCATCACCGAGATCGAGGAGATGTGGCCGGCTAATGCCGTATCTGCACGGCGTGCGACCAACGGCACGACCGTGCAACACCGAACCAACATCAGAAGCAGTGAACACCTAGCAATGCACGACCGTTCCATACAGGAACGACCGTGCAACACCGATTCTGTAGTATTTCGAACCCCTGATCTAATAACAGCCTGACTTTCGCAAATTTCAACAAGTATTGGGCCAACAGGGGTCGGAATCATAATCGGGTGTTCACGATACTTCGATTCAACAAGGGTTAGGGTTTCGATTTGTTTATGAAGAGAACCCTAAAAATTTCCTTGAAGAATCGGAAGAAATCTAACCTAGAAAGCAAGAAAACAAGAAATCTAACACTAGAGACGTACCGCGCGAAGTTGGGTGCGAGATCGTGCGAAAAACCGTGCGATTTGGTGTAAAAACCGCTCTGGAACGGCTGCAGTTGCTAGGGTTCGCGAATGAGGGATTTTGCAGCAGATGAGGGTATATATAATGTGCAAAATGACAAAAATGCCCTCAGCCTGACGCACGGTCGTTCGCCGTTTGGCACGGTCGTGCGAATCCGACGACTTTCATTTTTCTCGGTGATGCACCGAGGGTGCGATCCACCGTGCCAGGTGCTCGGAAACGCACGGTCGTGCGGATCCTGGCATGGTCGTGCATCAGCTGCAGATCAGAATTTTCTGCAGAAGCCATTTCCAGCAACTGTTTTGGCCGTTTTTCGCCATTTTTTCAACACGCCAACTGTTCTAACAATATTGCAACATAGAACCTTCGCTCGGCACGAATAGAAACTGTACAAACTAACAGAAACTACCTAACTAACCTAAATTACGCTAAAGCTATAAAAACATAAAAACGGACAATTTTGCCCCTATAGCGCCAAAGACGCTCTTGCTACATTTTTGTCGGCGAGTCAGTAGCGTAGACTCATGCTAAATTTTTGTCGACCGAGTCGATAGCAAGACTCCAAGCTAAAACTAGAAAATAAATCCTAAATGACTAAACTACCCCTAAAGCGCAAAATACGCTCTTGCTGCATTTTTGATCCACGAGTCAGCAGCGTAGACTCTCTCCTCCCCACACTTATGATGTGTGCGGGGTTTGGAGCTCAATGACCTCCATCACCGACTCTGTCGGCCCGGCAACGTATAACTTCAAGCGATGCCCATTTACTTTGAAAATAACGCCATCCGCGTTCTCTATTGCAACAGTCCCATACGGAAATACCTCTTTAACCGTGTATGGGCCTATCCAACGTGAATGAAGCTTTCCGGGAAATAAGCGCAACCGCGAGTTGTAAAGAAGAACAAGATCGCCCGCTTGGAATTCTTTGTGGTCCTTCAAGCGTTTATCGTGCAATCTCTTCGTGCGCTCCTTGTACAACACGGAGCTCTCATAAGCGCGTTGTCGCAACTCTTCCAACTCATGAATCTGGAGAAACCGGGCTTCACCTCCGGCTTTTAGGTCCAGATTTGCGGTTTTTAGCGCCCACATCGCTTTATGTTCCAACTCAACCGGTAAATGGCATGCCTTTCCGTAAACAAGCCTAAAGGGAGTGGTCCCAATAGGCGTCTTGTAAGCCGTACGGAAGGCCCACAACGCTTCATCAAGCTTATCCGACCAATCCTTGCGGTTTGCACCTACCGACCGCTCAAGGATTCTTTTCAGCCCCCGGTTCGTGACTTCCACCTGCCCGCTTGTCTGTGGATGATAGGGCGTGGATAGACGGTGATGCACACCGTAACGGGACAAAGCTCTCTCGAGCTGAGTATTGCAAAAATGCGTCCCTCTGTCACTGATAAGCGCTTTTGGAGCGCCGAACCGGGCAAATAAGCTTTTCAAAAATCTCACGACCACCCTGGCATCATTGGTGGGTAAGGCTTGTGCCTCCGCCCACTTCGATACATAGTCAACCGCGATCAGGATGTACTTATTACCTCGTGAGGGGGGAAATGGTCCCATGAAGTCTATCCCCCAGATATCAAAGACTTCACAAACCTGAATCCAGGTCTGAGGCATTTCATCACGTGCCGATATATTTGTCGCCCTCTGGCAAGCATCGCACGCTCTAACCCAACTCTGCGCATCACGAAATATAGTCGGCCAATAAAACCCGGAGTCCAACACTTTCTTGGCGGTAAAGTTGGCTCCATGGTGGCCTCCGGTAGGTCCCTCGTGACAGTGGCGCAGAATATCGGTCGCCTCTTTCCCTGAAACACATCTCCTGATCACCTGATCAGCACCAACCCAAAACAAGTAAGGGTCATCCCAAATGTAGTGCTTGACGTCCGAAAAGAATTTCCTCTTTTGCTGGTGAGTCAACCCTTTAATCAGAATCCCGCAAGCAAGGTAGTTCGCAAGGTCGGCGAACCATGGCGACTCATCGCATATCTCAACACTCATTAAAGACTCGTGTGGGAAGTTGTCATTTATGGAATCCCAACGCGCGTCCACGATGTCTCCATGCTCTAACCGAGATAGATGGTCAGCCGCTACATTCAATGCACCCTTTTTATCTTGAATTTCGATATCGAACTCTTGCAGCAACAAGATCCACCTGATCAGACGTGGCTTAGCGTCCTGTTTGCTGAAGAGATATCGGATGGCAGCGTGATCAGTATATACAACGGTTTTCGAAAGCACCAAGTACGATCTAAATTTGTCAAATGCGAAAACGACCGCCAAGAGCTCTTTTTCAGTCGTGGTATAATGCTCCTGAGCATCGTGAAGAGTTTTGCTCGCATAATAGATCGGGTGAAAGTGTTTTTCTCTCTTTTGGCCAAGAACGGCCCCTATAGCGTAATCACTCGCGCCGCACATAATCTCAAACGGCAAACTCCAGTCCGGTGCAACTAAAATAGGGGCCTTAATCAACTTTTGCTTGAGAAGGTCAAAGGCTCTCAAGCAATCATCTCCGAATATGAACGGAGCGTCTTTCTCCAACAAACGGGTCATGGGTCTGGCGATTTTTGAAAAATCCTTGATGAATCGCCGATAGAACCCGGCATGACCAAGAAAGCTCCGTATAGCTCTAACAGAGGTGGGGGGCGGAAGTCGTGAAATGATATCCACTTTGGCTGGATCGACCTCCATACCAGCATGCGAAATCTTATGTCCCAGAACTATGCCCTCCTTCACCATGAAGTGGCATTTCTCCCAGTTCAGGACCAGATTCGTATCCTCACACCTCTTCAACATTTTTCTCAAATTTTCCAAGCAATGATCGAAGGAATCCCCAAATACCGAAAAATCATCCATGAAAACCTCCATGGAATCCTCGATCATGTCATGGAAAATTGCAACCATGCATCTCTGGAAGGTCGCTGGTGCATTACATAACCCGAAAGGCATCCGCCGGTAGGCGAATGTGCCGAAGGGGCATGTAAAGGTAGTCTTCTCCTGATCCTCAGGAGCGATAGGAATCTGAAAGTACCCAGAGAATCCGTCTAGGAAACAGTAATACGACTTCCCCGACAGACGTTCCAACATCTGGTCGATGAATGGAAGCGGGAAGTGATCCTTGCGAGTAGCATCATTGAGCTTGCGGTAGTCAATGCAAACTTGCCACCCAGTGACGGTACGGGTAGGAATTAGCTCATTCCTATCATTTGAAACTACAGTCATACCACCTTTCTTAGGTACAACCTGCACCGGACTCACCCACACAGAGTCCGAAATAGGATAAATCATGCCGGCATCCAACAACTTAATCACCTCCTTCTTCACCACGTCCTGCATATTTGGATTTAAACGCCTCTGATGCTGTGCACATGGTTTGTACTCGTCTTCCATCAGAATCTTGTGAGTACAAAAAGAAGGATTGATGCCCTTGATATCCATGATTTTCAACCGAAGGCTCTGCTTCCTCCTTTTTCACATGGTCAATTTCAAGAAATCTCTCCGGACTCTGGGAACCATCGTCACCAATCTGATAGACTGGCTGCTCGAAATCGTGGCCCTCCTGCGTAATGCCAATCAGGTCCCCACACGATAGACGTGTGTCCGAATCAATCTCGTCAATAGTACCTTGAAAATGAGAGCACACACATGCATCGACAATGTCGACATAGTAAAGCATGTCATCGTGACATTGCGGATGCTGCATCGATCTTTTGATATCGAATGTCACGTGCTCATCATTCACTCGGGGCGTGATTTGGCCAGCTGCCACATCAACAATCGTCCTCGTTGTATTGAGGAAAGGACGTCCAAGTATCAAAGGTACCCTTGAATCATCGTCCATGTCAAGGATAACAAAATCCACGGGGAAAACAAATTTATCGATTTTTACAAGCATGTTTTCCACAAATCCGCGCGGATACTTTATTGAGCGATCTGCCAACCGAATGCTCATCCTAGTGGGTGACGGCTCACCCAGATCCAGCTTTGTAAAAACCTTATACGGCATAAGGTTAATACTCGCTCCCAAGTCAGCCAATGCATGGCTAACAGACATGTTTCCAATCAAACACGGGAGCGTAAAGCTACCAGGATCTCCCATTTTCGTGGGCAGACGGTTTTGCAGAACGGCGGAACAAGTTTCATTCATCACCACACATGATATATCCTCGAGCTTCTGTTTATTCGAGAGGATATCCTTAAGGAATTTCGCATACTTTGGCATCTGAGCCAAGGCTTCAACAAACGGTATATTGATGTGTAGTTGCTTAAACAACTCAAGGAACTTACCGTATTGTTCTTCATTCTTCTGATTCTTCAGCCTGCCTGGATAAGGTACTGGAGGAGTGTAATCTTTGACCGGCTCCTAGACTTGTGCTGTACTTGCTGGGCGTAGCCTGGCTTGCACCTCGTCCGGTGTGTCAGTCGGGACCGCTTCAGTGATCGGTGCTGAGTCCTATATGACGGGTCCGGTAGTTTTTCAACTCCTGGTCATGACAGCATTCACATCCCTGTGTCCGCCCGGGTTTGGTTCTGTATTACCCGGAAGACCGCCTGGGGGTCTTTTGGACATCATATGTGCCAGCTGACCAACCTGATTCTCGATATTCTGAATCGAGGCCTTTTGACTCCTCATTTCTCCCTCGTTAGCTAGAAAACGATCTTCGCTTTGTTGGTATCGTTTTTCAGAGCTAGAGAGAAGCTGAGCCATCATATCCTCCAGCTTGGAACTAGACTGAGGGGCCTGCTGCTGGGAGCTACTCCCAGTGCCCTGATTCTGGTACGAATATGGACGCTGTTGGTAGGGTTGGTTGTATTGCTGGTACTGCTGACCCTGCTGAGGCGCTGGAGCACGCTGAGTGAACCCCAATGGGTTCTGATTTCCTGCGTTCGCTCGCCACCCAACATTTGGGTGATTTCTCCAACCGGGATTATAGGTGTTGCTGTACGGGTTGTTCTGCGGCCTTACCTGATTACTCACGAAATCTACTTCTTCGTGGCCCTCATATACGACTCCCTGAAAACATGCCCCAGGCTCGTGTGACACTCCGCACTGGTCACATCCCGAGCCAGCATGCGCAATCATCTGGGACCTGTCGAATCTCGATGCAAGAGCCGAGATTTGTGCAGTAATGGCTGTGTAGTCGTCTACAGCATGAACTCCTGAACGAGATGATGATGATGATGCCCGACCTCTATCTCCGTCCCGACGCGAGCTGGATTTCAACACAGCTTTTTCTATAATATCATACGCTTCAGTCGGCGTCTTAGTTCCAAGATCGCCTCCCGCGTTCACGTCTAATCGCTCTTGCGTATTATAGCTGAGCCCCCGATAGAACGTCAAAACCAGCTGTCGCTTGGAGAAGCCGTGATGTGGCATATCAATCAACAAATCCTTGAATCTCTCCCAAGCCGCATGCAACGACTCGTCCTCGTCCCGGCGAAAGGAAACAATCTGGTTACGTAGCTTGTTCGTTTTCTCAGGTGGAAAATATTTCTGCATAAACTGCTCCGCCAACTGATTCCAGGTCCTGATGGACCCGGCAGGAAGTGACATAAGCCAAGCTCTAGCTTTGTCACGTAATGAAAACGGTAACAACCGAATCGCATCCTCCGAAACACCTGTAATCCTAAATGTCGAACAAATAGCAAGAAAAGCAGCGATATGCCTCCCGGGATCCTCATGTTCACGTCCGTCAAACTGTACTGAATTTGTGCACCATGTTAATAATACTAGATCTAATTTCAAAAGTAGGTGCATCTATAGTGGGCTGAAGGATACTCGGCTCCAGGCCTGCCCTTCCGGGCTGATTTGTTTCATTCAACGGTCGGTCGTCGTCTGCCATGACGACTCTCTCCTCGTCCCCTGAGCTTTCGTCTTCAAAGATAATCACCGGCTCGTCGATTGCATTTGCTATGCGTTGTGCAATGACAAGTGATCTTCCGCGCAGCCTCTTACTTCTTCTAAGATTATGCGCTGGTTCGTCAGTCGGCTCAGCAATAGCGGGCGCGGGAGTTGAGGACATCAACCTGCAAACGAGAAACTGACACAATGAATATTTTATTAATATAATAATGCTGTTTTTTTTTTTTGCTGAATAGAAACAGAATATTATTTTAAATGGGCTGAAAAATTTATAAAAATCCGAAAATGGGCCCGAAATTTTATAAAAATTAAAGCAATGAAAATAATCGAATCGGCTAGTGTAAAAACGATTTTTAAGAGCCGAAAATTCAACGAATAAATGAATAAATAAATCCGGATTAGAACAAATAAATAGAATAAAAATTTACAAGTGTACAAAAGAATCATGAAAACGAATAAATTAAATTAAAAGCAATAAATATTAACAAATAAATCAACAAATAAATAATCATGAAAATATACACAAATATTAACAAGTATATACACCGATAACACAATGACTCGGGTCGTTCCTAAAACTCGCCATTTCCCCGGCAACGGCGCCAAAAACTTGGTACGTGCGTGACTACACATATTTTTACAATGAAATTACACATGAATTGGTTTTAAATTTATAAAAGTGATTATTACTTTTACCTCAAAACACACACGAAAGGGCAAGTGTACCCCGTCATATATGTAGTAAAGTATCGGTAAGAACCAAGTATCGATCCACGGAAATGGGCGGAGAAATAATACTAGACCTTTGCCACTAAATTACCGGTAAAAACATAATTTGTTTTGGTTTTAATTAATCTAAAGTAAGCATAAATAAATACTTATAAAACATAGTAAATTATATATAAGTAGCCTTGCTTAATACACAACCAAAGCATGTCAACTAAGTCGGTTTTGGCACTAGAAGCATTCGGTCAATTTTCCATTTCGAGACAATTAGTATCCCTTTCGGGAATCCTAACATGACAATCATTCGGAAAGTTAAAACGATAAACACACTTTAACCACCTAAAATTGTTCTTTAACGTGCAATTGATAAATGTCTACAAAAATCTCCTAAAAATAAGTTAGTCATCCGTTAGGAGTTTTCTAACCTCACTTAATCAAGGAAAGCAACACCGATAAACACAATGCAACCACCGAGACAAGCATAAACTAGATTAAATCAAAACCGAGTTCATTTTACAAATCTTGCACATAAATTCACCAAGATAGCAATTTTGGCCGAAACTACTAACTAAGCTAACAAATCATGGCAAGAATTCATAACAACACCATCTAACCCGTTAGAGTCCTTCCGTGAAGGCAAGCTTTCTTGATTAACAATAATTACATTTTATTAAACCACTAACCCGTTAGAGTATCATGGTGCCCACATTTTAACCAAGTTAAACTAGTTAACCAAATTAAAAGTTTACTAATACATGATTAAATAAGCTTCATTTTGCAACTATCTTACCTAACCAAGCACCAATAATCCAACACAATTACTTATAATCAAGAAATCAATATCAATAACAAGGTTGCAAACTAATCATCAAAGATAATCATAGAAAATACTTCAAAGTTTCATTACAAACATAGATTAACATACTAATGGTTATAATCAAGCAAGGGATTGTTGTGTTTTTGCCCAAAGGCTACAATAATACATAAATATTAATCTAAATGCTTGAAAGATTAACAAAAACATGGAAAGATTAGAAAACCCAACCATAAACAAGCACAAGATTAAGAATCTGGATAGTAAATGAGCAAAACCGGGCAATGTGGCTTGAATCCGAATGAAAGCAGAAGCCTTCGGAGCCTCAAAATCGCCTGCAGAGCTCCCAAAATGTCCAGAGTTACTAATAGAATGGTTCTGTTCTGTTTTTATGCTTTTTCGAAGTTGCACGGTCGTTCTTGGTTTGGCACGGCCGTGCACTTTAAGCAATTATTGGTGGTGGTCCACCATACTGCATGACGTCATCAGATCGTTGACCAGATTCGAAATCGCACGACCGTTCTTCGGATGGAACGGTCGTTCAGTTCCGGGTTGTTGTTGCACGCCGAGTCGCACTGACCGTTCATCACCGAGACTCTGTTGGTTCATCGGATACGCACGGTCGTTCTTCATATGGAACGACCGTTCTTCACCGAGCCGCCTTGTTTTCCTAGAACGCCCAGTCGCACCTCTCGTTCATTGCCGGGTTAATCAACTTTGTCGGAGATGCACGACCGTGCATCAGGTGGAACGGTCGTTCCACAGGCCCAGTTCAGAATCCTTAACAGAATGTCCGCAGCTTTGTCGTTTTGTCCGGAAAGTCCTCGTTTTCGCTATCATCTTGTCTGGTATGCTGTTTTAGGCCTGTAAACAAAAATGTAGATAATTAAGTATCCGAATGACGGTTTTACGGCCGAAAACGCATAAAATAGGGGTAAAATGGGGGACTAAAATATGTGTAAATTAGCGAATATCAGTCATTCGTTGTGAGGGTTTTAATCTCGTGAATTATCGTAAATGCTGTATTAGTTACTGACCTAGTTCGTGTGCATTGTTATTTAAATTAAGTTACAAGGCTAATCAGTAGGCTAAGCTCTATCCACTTAAATCTGCAATGTGAGTCATTCTCTTTTCTTATCAACTGTTTTACAATACCTCAAATTATTTTCAAAGGTTATAATTACAGGGATTAAGTCGTGGTTATCTTAATCACAGGCTAGTGGGGTATTGTGCACATTACTAATTTCTCACTGGTTAGGCTAATAAATCCTCACCGTGATAAACGTCACTACTTGGGGAAGGACCCAATAATGGTATGACCATCGTCAGCAAGTGAAAAAGTGCCAGATAAAAATAAGATAGAAGCCATTGTAATCGCTCTTATGCTGTAATTTATAACTATGTGTCATTTCATCAAAATGAATGATTCACTCAGTATTTCCCCGCTGACAAAATATTTTAAAACATGTTTCAGACGACCTTCTGTAAATCAAGGAAAACGTGCTACGGAGCACTAATCAGCTTGAAGAGGTGGCTCAGTTAAAATAAATAAACATGTTTTAATAAATCAGGGAATTTCCTAGTAAAATTCCTCTATTGTAAATTACGGGGTTTATCCTGAATTATGAAATAAAATAATCGGGCATTTCAAGTTTTTAAAAGATCCTGTTTTAAAATCTTCCGCTGTCGCATAAATTAAATACCACGGGTTCCTGTCCCGCGGCTCCTGACCGGGTCAAACCGGGGCTGGGGACGTGACAGGAAAAGGTGGTATCAGAGCCACTGATTTAAGCCAATTAAGTATTGAAGAGAATACTTAATTTTACTGATTGCCATTTTTGTGATTATATGTTTTATTATTTGAAAATTTGTTTACAGTATAGGTAAGCAAAGACTTTCAGACATCTATCGTCAAATAGATAGTGCACCAAAAGATAAGGGATCATCATCCTCAAAACAATCCATAGATACTGAGGAAGGAATATTTGTCCGTAAGGCACAGTTTGAGAAGCCACTTTCTCCTAATAAAAGAAGTTTGATTATTAGGAAAAGTCAGGAGAAAAGAAAGAAATCACAACCAAAAGAAGTGAGGGTTAATCAGGAAACCCAGGAAATAGGCAATAATCCACCATGGGAAGACGAATTAGATGAAAAATGGGCATATCTCTATATGTTAGCCACTGTAGCAATAAATACTAACCTTTAAACTACCAATACCCTTACCCAGTATTAGCACCCATATTAGCTACAATCCAGAAACTCTCAAGAAAATTTTACCCAGTAAATAAATAAGTTTACAATAAACCCTAGTATGTTTTAATTTTCAGTTGTCCTTTGTATTAAATTAGTCCCACGGTATGCAATAATACTTGAATGTTTATCTGTGAAATTTTATTATAAAATTTTAACTTAGCATTTTGTGTGCATTTTGCATATATGCTAAACAACATGAATGAGCTATCTGAAGCCCTTCAGAATCTCAATCTCTATCCTGTGAAAGTAGAACTTTCCAGCGACTTTACTGGTTACATCGCCGATGTAGAGGAACCAATGGAATTTCAAGCTCCACCTCCGGAGAAACCAAAGCCTAAGAAAAGGAGAAGGTTTGTAGGATGGAGGCGAGTACGTAGGAGGAAACCAGCAACTAGGAAAGTTCCCAAAATAGAGAACCCTATGGATAAAGGAAAAGGGATCGAGATCGGGGAAAGTTCTAGGCAAGTAGAAATAGAAATTGGGGAAAGTTCTAAGCAAACTGAAGAATTACCATTACAGGAAGAATTAGATCGCCTACTGGTAAGTTGTGATATCATTAGGCCTATCAACAATAACCTCTACCCTTATCCTGCTGAAACCCAACTTCCAATAAATTTGGAACCAGCTATTCCAGACCCTCTAATCCACACCCAACCTTTAGGAGAAATGGACGAGTGGTGGACTAACGACTGGCAGTTTCAAAACCTTCTTAATAACCCTTATACCTTTTTCCCTTAATTTGACACAGAACCTGCACCAAACCCGCCAATGAGTAATGAAAACTTAGCTGAACTCCGCCATTTTGGCGAGGAACTGGTAACTGCAGGGAATAGGATCCGTGAGGTGGGAGAACAAATCTCCTGGAAGTACGACGAGAAGGAACGTTGCTTCTAAAATACCAGTTGATAAGGGATAGTGTAGTTGGGAGGTTGTGTTTGTATAATAACAATAGTAATAAAAATATAACTCTGTAAAATAACTTAAAAAGAAAACTTTTGTAAAATATCAGTGTGTACGGATGCCTAATATAATCTATAAAAATGGAAGTCGAGAAATCGACAATTTTGGTTATACTTGTGTTGTAAAATTTGTGTGATTATGTGCAATTGTTTTGTTATATTTGGTTATCAATTATTCTATGCTAATTATTTATATAAATTAATTATCAGATGGCAAACGCTAGTAATGAACCAGTTAACAAAGTTAACAAATCAGAGCAAAATCAGGAAGGTCAATTTATGACTAAGCAAGATTTTGAAAATATCGTTGCTCAAGGGATAGCCAATGCTATTCCAGCAATCCTGGCTGCTGGCCAGAAACATGTTGAACCTCAACAAATTATTCCTAGTAAACGTACTTAAGAAGATAACTTCAGTAATAGTGTAAATGGAGGCGGCAACCATACTAATCACGATAATGATCCACGGCAGGCCCCACTCCTTAAGAAAATGAAAGCTGCAACGCTTGGTTGCACGTACAAAGAATTTCTTGCTTGTAAACCAGCTAAATTTGCAGGCAATGAAGGGGCGACTGCGGTTGGTTGGAGAAAACCGAAGCAGTAATTATGATAAATAAATGTGCTGAAGAAGACAAGGTTATGTATGCATCGCATCTTTTTAAAGAAGGGGCGCTAGAATGGTGGAATACGGTACTTCAAGCCAAAGGAAGAAATATGGCCTATGCCATGAATTGGGAGGAATTTAAGCAGCTAATGGAAAGAAAATTATGTCCCGAATATGAAAAGGAACAAATGGCAAATAAGTTCCTGAACCATCGGATGATGGGGGTAGATTGTCGAGGATATACTTCGAAATTCTTCGAGTATGCGAGAGTGGTACCAACGCTGGCTTCGCCAGAACCGGTGCTTATTTCCCGCTATATTTGGGGATTGATTGGCGAAATCCGTAATATCGTAAAAACTGCGAGACCTCGCACTATTGACTATGCGGTAGAATTAGCTAACACCCTGACTGACGAATTGGTACGCACAAGTGGAGAAAATCGGAAAAAGGAAGTAGCCCAAAAGATTACCCAAGGATTCCGTGTGGGTAACCGTAGTAATTTTTGGAAAAAGGGAACTTGGCAATCTTCCACTGTTCCATTTTGCAATGCCTGTAAAAGGAAGCATTTTGGAAGATGCAAGGGGTATTGCAATTTCTGTAAAATTCCAGGGCATCAAGAAGAAGATTGCAGGAAGAAGAAAGCCATGGTCTGCTATAATTATGGAGAGGCTGGACATCTTATGCCAGACTGCCCAAAATTGGTCAAACCAGCAGACAACAAAGCCAAGACGGCCGATGGAGTTACTAAGAAGAATGCCAGAGCATTCCAGCTGACCACTCAAGAAGCAGAACTCATTCCAGATGTGATAGCTGGTACGTTCCTAGTGCACAACGTGTATGCAAAAGTATTATTTGACTCTGGTGCAAACCAAAGTTTTATAAATACTTCATTCTGCCAAGCTCTTAATTTACCCTTAACCAACCTTAGGCAGATTTTTACAGTAGAAACGGCAGAAGGAAATTCTGTTAACATAGATAAGGTTTTGCGAGAAGGAGAGATAGAACTCTTAGGCCATAAATTTTCTGCAAACTTGTTACCTATGAATTTAGCTGGATTCGATGTAGTATTAGGAATGGATTGGTTAGTAGCCAACCATGCTCGAATTCTCTATGACAAAAATTCTATAGAAATCCATACACCTACAGGAGAAGTAATTTTTAATTACAGGAGATAAACCTCGAAAGCCACTGAAATTCATTTCAGTAATGAAATTGGCCAATTATTCAAGAAAACAAGAAGTAGTGTATATGATTTCAGTAATCATTAACACGAAAAGTAAGGAACTTAAGGAAATCCCAGTAGTCTTAGAATACCCCGATGTATTCCCAGAAGAACTACCAGGATTACCACCCGACAGGGAAGTAGAATTTAGGATTCATCTAATTCCTGGAACTACACCAATAGCTAAAGCACCTTACCGGTTAGCACCCACTGAAATGCTAGAATTAAAAACGCAGTTAGATGAATTGCTAAGTAAAAGATTCATACAACCTAGTTCATCCCCGTGGGGAGCTCCAGTATTGTTTGTGAAAAAGAAAGATAAGTCAATGAGAATGTGTATTGATTATAGAGAATTGAATAAGGTTACAATTAAGAATCGATACCCATTACCTAGGATTGATGATCTTTTTGATCAACTCCAGGGAGCTAGGCATTTTTCTAAAATTGACTTACGCTCCGGATACCATCAGTTGAAAGTACAAGAAGAAGACATACCTAAAACTGCTTTCAGAACTAGGTATGGTCATTACGAGTTTACAGTCATGCCCTTCGGACTAACGAATGCACCTGCGGCATTCATGGACATGATGAATAGAATCTGTAAACCGTATTTGGATAAATTTGCAATTGTTTTCATTGACGATATACTTATTTATTCTAAAAGTCAAGATGAACACTGTCAGCACTTGCATGCACTCGTAACTTTGTTAAGAAGGGAAAAGCTTTACGCCAAATTCTCGAAGTGTGAATTTTGGCTACAGGAAGTGCAATTTTTGGGGCATATGGTAAATCACGAAGGTATTCACGTAGATCCCTCCAAAATAGAAGTAATTACCAAATGGAAGGCCCCGCAATCAGCTACAGAAGTTAGAAGTTTTCTAGGGTTAGCCGGATATTATAGGAGATTCATTAAGGATTTTTCTAAGATAGTCGTGCCATTAACTAAGTTAACCTATAAAGCAGTTAAGTTTGAATGGGGACCCAAACAAGAAGAGGCTTTTAGGATTTTAAAGCAAAAGTTAACAAATGCTCCAATTCTAGCCTTGCCAGAAGGGACTAAAGATTTTGAAGTATATTGTGATGCTTCAAAGCTAGGATTAGGATGTGTACTAATGCAACGCAAGAAGGTAATTGCGTATGCCTCAAGGCAATTGAAAAAGCACGAGGAAAACTATACGACTCATGACTTAGAATTAGGAGCCATAATTTTTGCCCTTAAGATTTGGAGACATTACCTGTATGAAAGTAAGTTTACTGTCTATACGGATCATAAAAGTTTAAGGTACATATTTGGGCAAAAAGAATTAAACATGAGGCAAAGAAGATGGATGGAAATCCTAAGTGACTACGACTGTGATATTCAATATCACGAAAGAAAAGCAAATGTAGTCGCAGATGCCTTAAGTCGTAAGTATCATGAAAAGCAACGACGAGTTCGTGCTCTTAGAGTAAATCTGCAATTATATTTAATGGAACAATTAAAGAAAGTTCAAGAAACAACAATCGAAGACGATGCTAAAGGAATGAAAGGAAGAATAAAAGAATTAGAACAAGGAAGTGATGGAATTTGGAGATTCCACAAGAAAAGAATTTGGGTACCTAGACAAGGAGAATTAAGAAATAAAATTTTAGAAGAAGCCCATAAATCTAGGTATACCATGCATCCTGGTAACAATAAAATGTACCAAGATTTAAGGAATAATTTCTGGTGGATAGGAATGAAAAAGGATATAGCTAGATATGTTTCTAAATGTCTTACTTGTTCACAAGTTAAGGCAGAACACCAGAAACCATCAGGTCTACTACAACAATTGGAAATGCCTGTATGGAAATGGGAACTCATAACAATGGATTTTGTTACTAAGTTACCCAAAACCAGAAAAGGTAATGATGCGATTTGGGTAATTGTAGACCGATTAACCAAATCAGCTCACTTTCTACCTATAAAAGAAACCCTTAGCATGGAAAGGTTAGCCAAGTTGTATGTAGATGAAGTAGTATCTTTACAAGGAGTTCCACTCTCCATTGTATCAGATAGGGATAGTCGTTTCACTTCCCATTTTTGGACAAGTTTCAGGAAGCAATGGGAACCCGACTAAAACTAAGCACTGCATATCATCCTCAAACAGACGGACAATTCCCAGTAATCCAGCGAATAGGACCAGTCGCCTATCGCCTACAATTACCAGAAGAGTTAGCTGGGGTACATGATGTGTTTCACGTATCCAGCCTTAAGAAATGTTTATCTGACGAATCCCTGGTAGTACCTCTTCAAGATGTGGAGGTAAATGAAAAGCTAAAATTTGTAGAGAAACCACTACAGATAGAGGACAGAAAAGTCAAGTTTCTCAAGCACAAGCGACTAGTACTAGTCAAAGTCAAGTGGGATTCAAAGAGAGGACCAGAATACACTTGGGAACTAGAATCAGAAATGAAGAGGAAATATCCTCATCTATTCCAGTAGATCTCGAGGACGAGATGTTTATTAAGGTGGGGAGGATGTAACAACTTTCATCAAAATTATTATTTATTATTATATTTTGTTCAATAAGAAACCTTAATTGAGACCCCCAAGTAATCCTGCATAAACCCTAAAAATTTCAGAACAATCAGAAGTATAAATAGAGGGGTGTGGGACTGATGTGCACAAAATGCAACATATAAATTACATCAATAGTGGCATAAAACTAACCCTTTTTTTAGTACTAATGTTGGAAAAAGTGTGCTTTTGTCTTCCTTTTGTATTTTCAGGATTAAATGAGCTCAAATGAACAAAAGAAGCAAAAATACAGCTAAATCTAACATAAATACAAGAAAAGGAACAAACGTAGCATGCCCGACCTCCCGACAGCATCTTCCCAAAGCAAAACAAGAAGACAGAAGACTGAACACGCCCCGTGCTCAGTGAGCATGGGGGCGTGCCCAAGTGTCAGCAGAAAAGACAAAGTGATAGAAGCTTCTACTGCCCACCACGGGGCCGTGCTCAGCGGACACGGGGGGCGTGGTCAACTGTTGCAGACGTATTTAATGAAATTGCGAATTGCAATTAATGAAGAGAGAGAGACTCGGATGGACACGGGGTCGTGCCCAGGCTTCTGTTCAGCCTATAAACAGGAGTACTTGGAGCTCTTGCAACTCATCGCTTGGCACACCACCTCTCTCACACTTCACCCACCACCCACCACCATCACAACACCATCATCCACCACCATCATCCATTGTCCATCATAGAGTGTTTGAGTCGTCTCGGGATCCAAGATTGATCGTAAGAGTTCTTGACAATCAAAGGCCATGTTTGCCTAAGTCTCTTACATCACTTGGTGAAGACAAGTGTTTAGTGGAATACTTTTTATTTTTAATCTTTTGCACTTTTTAATTGGTTTTGTATTAATGACTTTAATTACTAGTTTCTTATGTTGAAGGTGATTCTTCCCTATCGTTTGTCCGTGGTGTCTTGGCATTATTTTACTGTCTATATAAAATAAAAGATTTTCACCATTCATATCTCCACGGTCTATATGGAGGTATGTTGGTTACCTGGTCGGGGGTTAAGGGAACGGTTTGGTAAGAGTCTTGCCATTGTTCAGTGTATAGATCCTGCAAAGGACCTGAGTCAAATTTAGTAGGACCTCCTTCAATGCCCAACGGTATTGGATGGCGGGGGTCCAAACTCTTTGATACCCTCATAAGTTAAACTACTATTAAAACTTTAACCCGGCTACTTAGGACTGTATCCCTGCTGACTCAGACTACTTAGCCGAGGGTAACGTCGCCTTCAAAAGAGGGGCCTACCACATTATACATTAATAACTTAATTAATTATCTTTCAATAATCCGACCCTTTAGGATTGTATCTTTGCTTACTCAAACTACTGGGTTGAGGGTAACGTCACCTTCAAAAGAGGGGCCTACTACAATAACTAAGATAATCTCTTAAACAAGTGTAAAAGTGCGAAAATAATCAAAGGTTACACTACACACGAGTCGGATCCAAGTGATTCATCTTGTCTATCTGTTTTTACTTTTATTTTATTTTCAGCATTTTAGTTAGTTTTATTTTTCTAGTTTAAAAACCTTTTTATAACATTTTGATTTGATTAGACGTTGAGGATAAACCGGTACTAAAAGCTCTTGTGTCCTTGGACGACCTTGGTATCTTACCAACACTATACTACGTCTTTAATGGGTGCACTTGCCCATATGTGTGTTTAGTGTTAGTGAATATCATGTTTATAAATTTAAAACTTGGCTAAAAAGTGTAAAAATGGCTTAAAATATATACCTAAATTATATACACACTGACACACATCAAGTTTTTGGCGCCGCTGTCGGGGACACAAGGATTTTAAGAAAGCTTAAAATCGACGGCCTAATCAGTTTTACAAAACCTTTTCAAAATGTGCACACATTTTTTCTGCATTTTAGTTTAGTTTGCATTTACAGTAGCCTGAACACGGGGCCGTGTTCACTGAACACGGGGCCGTGCTGCATATTTTTCATAAAACACCCAGATACAGAGTCTGAACACGGGGTCGTGCTCACTGAACACGCCCCCGTGCTCAACAAGACCAGTAACCTTTAATAAAACGCCTAGATACAGACCCTGAACATGGGGCCGTGTCCACTGAATACGGGGCCGTGTCCAGCTTCTGTTTCCGTCTTTATTTTTATTTTCTGGTCCCGAGACTCTGTTGTGGTCTGTTGAGTGATTCTTATGGATCAATACTCAGGAGGCTACAACTACACCTATGAGGAGGATGATTATAGGGGAGATTATTGCACTAATTGTGGAAACCCACACTCGGTACAATATTGTAACTTATTTCAACCATCCACTTCATACAACTATTATGAGGAGCCCATGTACGAGCCATCGACTTCATACACATCCTATGAAGACCAAAGGTATGAACCTTCTCCCTCATACTCATATTTTGATGAACCAAGGTATGAGCCTTCAAACTCATACTTTGAAGAATCAAGATATGAGCCACCACCTTCATATACTTATTATGAGGAACCATGGCATGAACAACCCACCTCATATGAGTACTATGAAGAACAAAATTACGACCCTTATCCATCATATACTTACAATGAGGAACAATGGTATGAACAATCTACTTCATATGAGTACTATGAGGAACCAAGGATCGAACAACCAGATTCAAGCTTTGAGGATCCCGATCCTTTCTCTATCACCGAAGTGGCCGATAGGATAATAGAAAAACTTAAAAATATCGAGCGATACGTAAAAGAATCTCGCGCAAGGGAAGAGGAGTCCCGCGCAAGAGAAGAATTAAATAAAAAAACGATAGTTGAAGAGTTAAAAATGGAAGAACAAATAAGTGAAAAACCAACACATGAGTTAAACAACGAAAAAGGTGAGGACAATAGTGTTAAAATTCAAGAAGGGTCTAATTTTGAAGAAATTAATCTCTTGTCACCTTCTTTTGAAAATCATTGTTTAGTACCCACTCATGCTAAGTTTTTAAAAGAGTTAAACATTAACACTAAAATTGAAGAAATGGTAAGTGTTAAGTTAATTAATGATCAAACTTTGCTAATAAAAGAAGACCCTTTTGAAATTAACATTATACCGGTTCCATGTTTCTTTCAAAATTCCTTTATTAGTAATATCACCATTGATAAAGATCTTTGTGTTAACATAATGCCTAACTACATTTTCGAAAAATTAAGTATTAGTGATTTTTCTCCACTTCAAATACCCATTTTTCTATCCGATCGGAAAGTAATAAAATCAATCGGTGTAGTTGAGGATGTCTTGGTTCAAACAAATCAAACGGTAATCCCAACCGACTTTGTCATCCTCGATGACGCTCCTCTAGTGTTGAGACGACCTTTTGTAAAAACTCATGAAGCTTTGAAAAACCGGAAGTTCAACAATCTACCTCTTCAACTAGGGGCATTCAAAAAGAGCATAGATCTTGAGCACTCAATGAAATATCCTTTTGGCAACAATGACCCCCTAATTGAAGATGAAGATGAGCCACCCGATACAAGTGAAAAGATTGACCACTTTGTTGAAGGAGAGGTCGCCATAGAACAAACTTTTAAAGTTCTTGATCAAAATGAGCAACAAAATAAGGAGTCTCCTAAAGACCCACCCCTTAAGCTCAAAGAACTTCCAAAAGGTTTGGAATATGCTTTTCTAGACAAAGATGGTAAATCACCTGTAATTATTTCATCTAAATTAAGTAGTTTAGAGAAAGAAAAATTAATTAAACTTTTGAAAAAACATAAAAATGCGATTGCTTGGAAGCTTGTAGATATTAAAGGAATAAGTCCTTCCATGTGCACGCACAAAATTTTAATGAATGATGACTACAAGTCGGTAATACAACCACAACGTAGAGTAAATCCAAATGTGCAAGAAGTGGTTAAAAACGAAGTCATCAAATTACTTGACGCTGGACTTATCTACCCTATCTCAGATAGTCCCTGGGTAAGTCCCGTCCAAGTAGTTCCAAAGAAAGGAGGTATGACGGTAATAACTAATGAAAAGAATGAATTATTACCAACGAGAACCGTCACAGGATGGAGAGTATGTATAGACTATAGATGATTAAATGAAGCAACAAGGAAAGATCACTTCCCTTTGCCCTTCATTAATCAAATGTTAGAAAGATTATCCGGTCATAAATTTTATTGTTTCTTGGATGGTTTTTCAGGTAACTTTCAAATCCCGATAGCACCCGAAGACCAAGAAAAGACAACTTTCACATGTCCCTATGGAACTTTTGCTTATCGACGCATGCCATTTGGTCTATGTAATGCCCCCGCAACATTCCAATGTTGCATGGTGGCCATCTTCCATGACATGATAGAAAAGACAATGGAAGTCTTCATGGACGACTTTTCTATCTTTGGAGATTTATACGACCAATGCCTCGATAACCTTGAACGAATGCTACCCCGATGTGAGGAAACTAACCTTGCCCTTAACTGGGAAAAATGCCATTTCATGGTAACAGAGGGAATAGTGCTCGGTCACAAGATCTCTAGCGAAGGAATGGAAGTTGATTGAGCAAAAATAGACACTATTTCTCGATTGCCTCCACCATCCTCCGTTAGAGCAATCAGAAGTTTCTTAGGGCATGCCGGATTTTATAGGCGGTTTATCAAGGACTTTTCTAAAATTTCAAGACCTCTAACAAAATTACTTGAAAAAGATGTGCCTCTCATCTTTGACAAGGATTGCAATCAGGCATTTCTAACCCTCAAGGAAATGCTAGTCAATGCACCTATCATGATAGCGCCTGATTGGAAATTTCCTTTTGAAATCATGTGTGATGCAAGTGACTTTGCCGTTGGATCAGTCTTGGGACAAAGAAAAGAGAAGCATTTTCACCCAATCTATTATGCTAGTAAAACACTTAACGATGCACAAGAAAATTACACAACAACTGAAAAAGAATTACTAGCTGTGGTATTTGCTTTTGATAAATTTCGTTCTTATCTTGTTCTTTCTAAAACAATAGTCTATACAGATCATGCAGCCATTCGATACCTTTTCAAGAAACAAGACGCAAAACCCCGTTTGATCAGGTGGATTCTACTCCTCCAAGAATTTGATATTGAAATCAAAGACAAAAGATGAGCAGAAAACACCGCTGCAGATCATCTTTCGCGCTTAGAAGACCCAGCTTTGGAGGCAACTAGGGACGAGCAAATCAACGAAAAATTTCCAACGGAGTCCCTAGAAATAGTGGAATACAAGGAAGAACCATGGTATGCCGACTATGCTAACTACTTAGCTAGCGGTATAGTCACCAAAGGATGGCCACATCACCAAAGAAAAAAATTCTTTGCTAATGTGAAGCATTACTTTTGGGAAGATCCTTATCTTTTCAAAATGTGTGCCGACCAACTCATCGAAGGTGCGTACATGGTAGTGAAGCTAGAAGAATTCTCCGCCATTGTCATGAAGGTCCATACGGAGGACATCATGGTGCCGCTAGTACCGCACGAAAGGTATTTGATTCAGGATTTTATTGGCCGACCATTTACAAAGATGCGCAAAGTCTAGTTAAGACATGTGATGCTTGCCAAAGATCAGGTAATATTTCTTCCAAAAACGAAATGCCGCAAAATGGCATCCTCGTTTGTGAAATTTTTGATGTGTGGGGACTCGACTTTATGGGACCTTTCCCACCGTCAAAAGGAAACAAATATATACTTGTGGCAGTAGATTACCTGTCTAAATGGGCCGAGGCCGAGGCACTTCCAACAAATGATGGAAGAGTCATGGTAAGATTTCTGAAAAAATTATTCTCTCGTTTTGGAACACCTAAAGCATTAATAAGTGATAGAGGTACCCATTTTTGTAATCATCAACTTGAAAAAATCTTAACAAGATATGGGGTCTATCACCGGGTCTCAGCAGCATATCACCCTCAAACAAACGGACAAGCCGAAGTGACTAATAGAGGTTTAAAACGAATACTTGAAAAAACCGTAGGATTAAATAAAAAGGAATGGACCGATAAATTTGATGATGCTTTATGGGCTTTTTGAACTGCCTATAAAACAACCATAGGCACAACCCCATATAAGCTCGTCTATGGAAAAAGTTGTCACTTGCCAGTAGAAAATGCTCACAAGGCCTACTGGGCAATAAAAAATGTAAACTTGGATTTAGAAATTGCAGGTAAAAATCGATTGTCAATTAAATGAATTAGACGAATTAAGGAATTATGCATACTCTAACTCTGAAATTTATAAGGAAAGAATGAAAAATTTACACGACAAACACATTAAACCTAATGAATTTTGAGTGGGGGATCAAGTTCTATTGTTTAATTCACGACTTCAATTATTTCCGGGTAAACTAAAATCTGGGTGGTCAGGACCTTTTACCATCACCCATATTTTTCCTCACGGTGCAGTAGAAATTAAATCTCGGAATTGTATTCCATTCAAAGTCAATGGCCAACGGCTAAAACTCTATCAAGGATTCATTGAGGATGAGGAGGAAGAAATCTCGCTTCAAACGGTCGACGAGTAAAGGCATCAACATCATACCTGGTAAGTTACGAACAAGCGGATAAACATCGAAACAGGTAAGTCTTCTAACCAAGTTTTTGGGAAAACAGGGCACTCACATGAGCACGAAAAAAAAAATTTCAAAAACTTTGCTCGGCACGGGGCCGTGTCCGTTGGACACGGGGCCGTGTCCGCGCAACTGTCGGGATAAAACCCCTTTTTCATAACAGTTATCTCATTCCACACACCCCGTTTCCCTGAAAAACGCTCTGGTCCAGGCGATTTTCCACAGATTTTCGACGTCTCCTCTCATTCTAACAACATCAGGGTATGATTCTATCATCATTAGTAGTTAGATTAGTTACTTGCATGTAGTTAAAACATCAAAAATTTGGGGAAAAATCTAGGGTTCTTGAAGTTCATCCGGATCAAACCTCAAATTTTTGCATAAATCTGTTAGCATTAGTTTAGATTGGTGTTATGGAAAGTAAACCCACTTGTATTGTTGATAGATTTGCCCGATTTCTCACAAAAACCCCAAACCCTTGTTTTTTAACCGAAAAAGATAAAATCGAAAGGGTAAACGGTTTATTTTGGGAAAACGGCACTTGGGGTTTCATGTTCGGGGGAAACCGAACCTACTTGGCCAAAAATTTTCAGATTTTCGGGACCGGGTCGAAAAATGGAATTTTTTTAGTAACAGACGACTGGACATGGGGTCGTGCCCGCTGAGCACGGGGCCGTGTCCAGCCTGCTGTTTACAGTTTTCTCCGAAAATCTCATTGTTTCGTGCTAACTTTTGGTGTATTCTTTTATATGTCGAAGAAGTTCACAAGATTCAATGCAAATAAGCTTGATGCCAGGGCCAGATATGACATACTTCAAACAAGACCCGAAGAATACCCAAGACAAGCATGCACGGACCTCTTAGCAATGGTGAACCAACTTGACCGGTTTAACAACCTCGTTACCGGCCCACTAAGGATCGCCCTAACCACTAGACTTCGTTCCGTCCATGAGTGCACTATGAAGTTCTATAGCACCTTCACTTTCAATTCAAGGTGCGACCCTTTCGACAATAATGGGGTGGAATTCCGATGCGGTGGAACAAGGTACTCGATTTCAATGGCACAATTCGGGGCAATAGTAGGGCTGTACGCGGAAGAAGATTCGGGGAATGAAGAGAACACCGCAGGAATGCGAGAGTTGGATGAAAACGAACGCCAAGCCGCATGGGCTCAGATTGGTGAAGGGTACTACAATCCGCGCAGCACTAAGAGCACTAAGCTGAGGGATCCGCTTTACCGCTACATTCATAGGCTCCTCGCTTACTCTCTTAGTCAAAGGCATGAAAGCAGCGGCGTTGTTGGGTTGAGAGATTTGGTGGTTCTTCATTGCATTCATAGCCGAAGACACCTCGATGTTCCGTTTCTCCTACTCTGAAACATGCATCTGAACTGGCTAGCTCATGCACCAACCCCTATTTTCTTCGTGGGATGGGTGTACCGCCTCTTCAAGCACTTCGTGAACATACCTAGGTCTTTCGAAAGGAGCCCATGGTCGGGACGGGTCGATGTACACATCTGTCGCTCCATGAACCTAATCTATGAGGCGGAAGATGGGTCGGTCAGCTTTCAGAGGATGCAAGGCCATGCATGGAACCCACAAGAGGCGCTAGTCCTTCACGCTCCACCTCCCCATTACCAGTACCAACCTCACAGTGAACCGGGCCCATCCTCCTCACAAGGAGGTGGTTTTCCTAACTTTCAGAGTTTGCATGATCTTTTGCATGAAAACCTTATGTGCACCAGGAACACCTACAACCTCACCAACAACACATACAACTGGGTCGGAGCCATTGAAAGGAACATCTCCGATATCCAAGATGACATCGGAAGCATCCGGGAGTACATGGCGGGGAATGGAGGAGGAGGTGATGAGGAGGGCAGTGACGATGACATGGACTAGGCGGGTGGAGTAGGAGTAGGAGCGGCTGGTTGGTGATCCCACAGGTTAAACCCCCCTTTTCTATCGAACAATTTCCGGCCTGCGTGCCGAGTGTTAAAAAATTTACTTTCCCTAACTTCTTTTTATTTTTGCTTTTGATTTTAACTTGATGGTTTGGATGTTGAACTTGGTAATCTAGGATGTTTGGTATTATTTGGTGTCGTATTTATTGATAAAACAGGTACATACAAGGCTTAGAGTACTAAACACTAGTACTACTTGTTTTGGTCAAAAATTACCGAAGCAATTAAGTGATCAAATTATTTGAGTGAGGTAGTGTGCTAAAAAGTATGTTGAAAATATGCTTGTTAGGTTTGTTGGAAAAACAGTGTTCAGTATACGGCTCAGGATATTGAGCTGTATCTACGATCAAACAATGAGCAATAAAGTAAAGTAAATGACACGAGATGTACGAGGAAAGCCCTTGATCAATCTAGATCGCTGGCATAAAACCTCGGGAGCTGACAATCGCAGCTGCCTAGTTCTTCTTATTGCTTTAAACTTCAGGATACAGTGCAGGATATAGATCAGATCGCTAAGTGTTACAATGAATTTTGTGAAAGTTGCGAGAGAGCAAGTGTTGAGAGTGTAGAGAGTGTGATTGTGATGTCCTAGTTGATCTGATATACCCACTATTTATAGTAACGAATTACAAACTAAAATTCCTATAAACATGGGATGCCCCGAATATTCCAATGTGAACGTTGTAGACCGAGTAATGCGGCTTCAATGGCTTATTGTGAACGACTTGGACCGAGTCTTCAGTAGAAAAGGTCTTCATGAACGTTGCTAGCTTCTAACCCACGTACCTGCATTCAATCCGTTAGTGATCCTGAGGATACCATTCAGGAGGTTACCAATATCCTGAGTCAGCATCCCGGATGTAAACAGATACAATAAACAAGATATATATCAAGATATTTTCCAGGATATAGGCTCAGAATTTCACCCATAACAATTGTCCCCAAAAAATGTTACCGTTAAGTATCCTGGTCACTAACGGTTATATTTTTTCCCGAAGAACGAGGCAATGAAGAGATAAGACCATTGATGTGATAGCTTTCAACCACCCGGCCTATAATTACTCATCACACCCTATATCTTTTTCATCCTTATCTTCATTTAACTATCTCCGAAGAGAAAAAAGGTAAACACTTTCTCTCAACTTCATCTTCCTTTTTCACCCTCTTCAATATTCCGGCAACATGACAAGGCAGACAAGATCCAGCTCTGGCGATTCCGCCCCCACATTCATTCACCAGAATATTCTCCAAGATCCGGAGAAGGAAATATGCTCCTTCGACAGTGCCCACTTGTTGGCCCTCAAATCCTCCGGCATCCTCCCAAAAGGGACGGTGTTCCGGCCATTTGATCGGGAAATCCGATCGGATATGGTTTCCGACGAGTGGCTGTGTTTCAATGCTTTCCCCTTTACTCTAGGGCTGCAATTTCCTTTTTCTGAATTTATCACCGAGTTTTTTGATGTCACAAAAATTTGCTTCAGTCAAACAATGCCAATGCTTTGGCGAGTCTTGTCCGTTCTTGATCAAATCAAGAACAACCATATCCCTGACCTTTCTGTTCATGATCTCCCTTTAGCATACCGACTTAGGTGCCACGGTTCTTGTCGATTCTTGTTTTATTCTACTTCCAGTGACCCACTAATCCTCCGAGCCACCAGGAATGAAGAGGAATGGAAATCCAAATTCTTTTTCGTAAAAAGAGATTCAATCCCTGGTGGAGCGGATTATCCGGTGCATTGGTTGAAGAAGGGTAGGATTTAGGGTTTAAAGATGATCCTGCCTGTTATCCTGCTTTATATCCTAAACCGACTTTGTCGTTTTCCTGTACAGCTGATTTTAGGAAGCTAGCACCTCCTCTTGCAGATTCTCAGAAAAGAATAGACGCCATCAGGCTCCTTCCAGAAGCAGAGAGAAGTTTCAACCCATCTCCAGTAACTCCAAGCCCTCTTTCAAGCGCAACCATGTCTGGTAAGGATCCTACAAGATATCCTGTAGACACATGTTTTTTATTTGATATCTTTAGGAAAGGTTTAGAATTTTACTCCCTGTGCAGATTCCAGCAAAGTCCCAGTCTATCTAGACCTTGACGAACTTGACAGCTATCCAACTCCCTCTATAGTCAAGAAGGAGGCTCATGCTGCTACTAGCTCCAAGCCACTCCCAGCTCCCAAGGCCAACCCAAGGACTCGTGCTTCCACGGCGAAAAAGAGGAAAGGCCTTGAAGTTAGCGCTCCAAGCTCAGAAGGGTTCTCCTATGACGAGCTCAGCTTTACCGATTCCTTAGAGCCGATGACATCCTTCCTTAACAAGGTAATATCCTGACGCATACCCTGTATATATATCCTGCACACATATCCTGCCTGGATATCCTAACAGGATATCCTGATAGGATATCTTGATCATTATAGATATATAGATTCTAACTCGTACCTGTTATTGATGCACAGGGCCTCCAGCATTTGCTCCACTTGTACAACGATGCATGTGGTACTGTCGCCCTCCATGAAGTCAGGATTAAGCAGCTCGAAACCACTGTTGCCGACCAAGGTGCCATCGCCGAGGCAAAGAGCCGGCACTATGAGGATAAGCTGAAAAAGGTCACCCAGGATGCTGAGCTCAAATTGGCCACCATGCAAATGGATCACGATCAGGCCATGATCAATTTCCGGGAAGGAATCAAGACTTCCGCTATTGTCTCCCTGTTACAAGCACGCATCAAGATGGCCTATGAGGCCAAGGAGACAGGTCTTGTTTGCCCATCCTGGCCAATTGAATCCTGGGTAGCCAAGCTGAAGGAGCTCGGAGGCAAAGCTGTGCCACTCCCATCTGAAGCCAGTGAATCTTCCAAGTCAGCAGGGGTGGCGGATTAGGCTGGAGACAAAAAGGATGCTGGAGCGGATGCTGGTGAGGATGCTGGACAGGATGCTGGAGAGGATGCCGGTGCTGAGAAGCCGGGGAAAGCAGGAGAGGATGCCGCTGTGTGAGGGCAGCTGAGTGGGCGATGATGGATATTGATGCCTAGGCCGGAGCCCACTTTTTTAGGTTTAATGGTTGACGTCTTGAACAATTTACTTTTCTTGTCTATTGAACAATTTTAATTTCCTGCACGTAGACAATATGATGGCCAAAGGTGGAGGGATCCTGAGTTTCAGGACGATGCCCTTGGTCATCAGTTAGTATGGTTTATTTTGAACAATACAACAGTTGGAGGTGGATGGGTCTCGGTTTGAGATGAAGCCTTCAACTGTTGGGTAAATATGGTAATGAACTATTAGTGCTCTTAGTGGATGGGCCTTGTTATTAGGTGAAACTAAGAGCACATCTTTTGGTATGTTAATAATATAACTCTTCCTTAGACTTTATTATTATTGTTATAAATTTCTCTTGTGAAAATTGTTTTGTTCAAACATTTTTGGGAACATATTACAGATATATCCTGGTAGATATCCTGAAAGATATGCTGATAAAGATATCAAAATACAACCTATTAATTGTCTAAGTAAAAAGGAAAGATCATACCAGAGATTCTTAGTGAATCAATTTCAATTCCTCATTATAGGCTTGTCCCCAGTGCACACTTATAAACTCGAATCCATCTTCAGAATAGTATGACGTATGTCCCCTGTACTTAACATAGAAACACAAATGTATTCATATTCTTGACTCGAATGAATTCCACATACCTCAGGGCAAAACTCTTGATATCCTGAAATGAACCCTTAGTATACTGGGGATAAACCCTGAGTTTCATGCGCTACAGGCGGGAGTGTATAAACTCCAAGACTTAGAAAGGTGAAAACCTTTAAACCTTAGAGAGTATGAAAATACCCTTTCGTGAGAGAGGGTGATCAATCCTCATATACCTTTAGAATTCAGGATATAGCCAACAGTAACGAAATTGTCAGCCACTTTTACATGGACTGGTCCCGCCACCTTGAACTATCCCTGAATAACTTGCGCTCCAGGCGGGGTGTTTAAACCCAATTCGGGAGAAAGGTGAATACCTTTAAACCTGTGAAGGGATCAGTATCCCTTAAACGTGAGAGAGGGGGCCAATCCTCTAATCTTCTGAGTTATCCTGAGTACACATCCTGGAGCTATATCCTGGAGCATATTCTGCAAAACAATTGTAAACTAAGGTGGGTGTTAGCTTGGCTAACACCCCTCCGATGCCTAAGTCAGTATTGGGTTCAAGATAATAAACATATATATTTAAAAGAGACAGGATACATACCATTCTGAGATAGGAATTAAATTCTATTCTTACTTGAAATAGAGCTTTAAGTGTACAGCATTCCAAGACCTTGGTAGCATATCCCCTTCCATATTCTTGAGTCTATATGCTCCTTTCCCTGCTTCTGACTCAACTTCGTATGGTCCTTCCCATTTTGGAGCAAACTTGCCATCGGCAGGATTAGTAGTATTCTGAAAAGCCTTCCTTAGCACCCAATCACCCACTTGAAATCTCCTAGTCCTTATATTCTTGTTATATGCTCTGGATATTCTTTGTTGATATGCTGCCATCCTTAGCCTTGCTGCGTCTCTTCTTTCGTCTATGGTATCCAAATCTTGACATAAGGCTTCAGGATTCTGTTCAGGATTCTGTAGGATAGATCTTGCAGTAGGTATCACCATTTCCGTTGGAATTACTGCTTCTGCTCCGAATACTAAGGAGAATGGGGTTTGGCCGGTTGCATTTTTTACCGTTGTCCTTGTTTTGGTCAAAAATCACACAAGGATAATGCAACCAAACTCTAAGTAAACGGGGAATGATGCTTGGTTTGTTGGAAAAGTTAAGGATCACTTTGATAAGAAATATGCAAATGACACAAGGATTTATACGAGGAAAAAGCCCTTGATCAATGAATGATCTCCGGCATAAAAAACCTCGGGTGATGGCAACTACCGATCACCAACTTCAATATATCAAAAATATGGTTACAACTTCGGATGATAATGAGCTGAGTACAAGGATCACTTTCGTAATGTGTGTCTAAGCGTGTGAGAATTGTGTCGTGTGTTCTTCCGAATGGGGAAGAGTGTTATATATACAAGTGTAGGTGACCTATTTTAGGTAAAAAGACTAATAATCAGCTCATTACCCCTTTAGAAATAAAAGTAAATCTAGAATAAATTGTCGCCCTTAAATCATGCCAAGTTTCCATATCCTTTGCAACGTCCATCTCCGATTAAGCACATGCTATAATTGTAAAGACGCGTCCTTTGATTGTGATGCTAAGAGCGGATCCTGCTAGATGTTCCTGCAAAACAACATTTAATTCAATGAAGGTAACTGTTAGCATGAGGATCCTGGGATGGTCCATGATCCTGATCCTGAAGTCCTGCTGAGGATCACTATCTGCTAAAGAAACAAGGATCACTGGTTAGGATCACATGTAAGGATCATGTATCACAAAAATCCAGCCCTAACAATTGCCCCCAAAATATAAGGAGTTTATTGTAAATTAACGAGTTATATTTTGCTTTGATCTTATCTGCAACGGGCGACTCGGATAACTAGTCGTTATAACCGGACTAGCCGTTGCAACCTTTACGTCACTGAAGTGACATCCCTGCAAATCATGATTATAAATAGGAGATAGGGTTAGGATCAATCTGCATTTAAATTCAAGATATACTCCCTTTATAATCTCTACCGAAGATCGATCAGGTATTGTCTTCTCTTCTCTTTCTTCCTTCTCTCGCTCTGTTTTTCTGCTCCCTGTTTTTGTTCTGCCATGAGTATGTTGCTCCGAAATTCCCCTCACAAGGATCACAAGAAGAACAGCCCCTTGAAAGGTCAAGGGATTATCAAGGACTCTCCTACTGAGAGGTGTTGCTTCACCGATGCTCACATCGATAGGATCCGTCACTGCTTTCCGGCGGATACCATCTTCAAGTCTTTCACTCCCACCGCTTTAAGCGATTTTGTTTCCGACACCTGGGTGGCCTTTCCTGCAACTCCGTTTACCATAGGATATTCATATCCTTTTCCAGCCTTCACCCAATCCTTCTTTTCCCTGACCGGCATGTCTTATATCCAAGCCATGCCGATGATCTGGAGGGTTCTGTATACCCTTGAGAGGATCATCGAGCAGGAGGGGATTGACTTAGGGATGTCGGAGCTGGCTGAGCTATATGATCTTACCACGTTTGGTTCCTGTCGATACTTGCTGAAACGGAAAGCCGGGGAGGATCACCCTGTTTTTAAGGTTACCAAAAATGACACAAACTGGAAGCGACGTTTCTTCTTTGTTAGGAGGGATACCATCCCTAATGGGAAGGATCTGCCCAAGGAGTGGGCCACTCATGGTAGGATAGAGGATCCTGGAAGGATCACTATCAGACTTGTCTCTTATGATGAGGATCACTAATGTCTTCTTTGTCTTTTGTGCAGCTATATCCGTTGCTCATCTCAAGTTAACCCCTGCTGCAAGAGAAAGAGTTTTAGCTTTCAAAAAGCTTGATCCTGAGACCAGAAGTTTTCAAGTCACCATCCAGGATTCACAAGAAGTATCCTCCGCATCTGCCACAATGTCAAGTAAGTATCCTTATCAAAAAGTAAGTTCCATGTAAGACTGTTAGATTAGTTAGGAAACTTATCTTGTTTTGATTGTGTAGGCGCTGGGAAATCTGCTAAGTCTGCCAAGTCTGCCTCCAAGTTCGGGATTGATGATCTTGCCAATGTCAAGTCTTCAAGAAAAAAGACTTCTGTTGCCAGTCCCTCTGCTTCAGCCCCTAAAGCACCTGTTAGGGGTAAGGGAAAGAAGAGAAAGACTTCTGAGGATCTCCAAGGATTTCCCCTGCTTCACCAGCAGTTTCTTGATTATGTTAATGAAGTAAGGATCATTGCCCCTGTTGGCTATCCTACTTGAGTATCCTGTCTGTATATTATGTTTCTTTGAGGATCACCTGGTCCTGATCTTACCTTTTTCCCTTTTTGCAGAAACTTGCTGAAGTAGAGACCTATCTTGGCCATGTCGAGGATCAGGAAAGCCAAATCGCCGACCTTCAACAAATGGGCGTGTTGAAGGATCTTAAGATAGCTGATCTTGAGAAGGAGCTCCGGGCTACAAAGGATGAGGCTGCTCAAATGCTGATCAACATGGATGGCGAAAAGCAGGAGATCACCCAGGATGCCAAGGTCTCTGCCGCAATCGCTATGTATAAGATACAATTGCAGATGGCTGCGGAGGCTCAGGATCCTGCCTTCGACAAGAGCTCATGGGATGTGGAGGGTTGGAAGGCAAGGCTGGCGGAATTGGAGGACGATGATGAAGCTGAGGATATCCCTATGCTTGAAGGTGGTGATGCTGGCATGGATCAGGGTGGAGAAGCTGGTGGTGATGGAGCAGCGAAGGTTTGAGCTGCAGGATTGGGCAATGATGGAAATTTCTAGACATAGCCGGAGCCCAATTTTTAAAATTTGGTAGTGGTTTTTGTGGTTGTTGGTGTTTGAAACAATTTATGGTCTGTACTTAAACAATAGTTTTTAGGGTTAAGGATCCTAGATCCTTTGGACAATAGGTAGGATCGCAAATGGTGGATGGATCCTCTGTTTGAGGGATGAAGCCTTTGTGATCCTGCTGCCTTTAATTTCCTGCACCTGCTAAGACCGCACAGACAATGGACACCCTTTGCCAACCCATGTGGACGGGCCACATTTTGCTGGTAGAAACGTGGGTTGGCAATTTTGACAACTTTTTGAAAGGGTTTAAGATCCTTTTGTTAATAATATAACTTTAATCTTTCTGGCTTATCTCGTGTTGTTATCCTTTATTTATCCTCTTTATTTTTCAGTTGTTTTAGAAATATATTTGTTAGAGTAACAAGAGTTGAGCAAACCATGTTTAATAAATTTAGGATATGATCCTAGATCAAATATCCTGACACTGAAGATTTTTGAAGCAATTAATTTCAAGGATCATATGTTTAGTTCTCAAAGTGTAAGGGTTGTTCAGTATAATCAAAATAGTCAAGGATCATACCTGAGGATCCAAGTTAGGATCCTAACCTTTAATCAAGATAACCGTAGATGAAATTTTAATGGATAATAAGGATTAAGGATCCTTATGTGTTTAACTTTGAAAACCTGAAAAATGAAACATAACTTGGGACTAAGCCAATGTAAAAGATAAGTTAGTAGCTGGGGACATGCCCAAAGGGTAACTGGGGATAATCCCAAAGGATCACTGGGGACAAGCCCAAAGGATAACTGGGGACAAGCCCAAAGGATAACTGGGGACAAGCCCAGAGGATCGTATGTAAACTGGAGTATGGCCCTTACTGGCGACTATCCAAACTTAGTGACATGAGAATGTCAAAACCTTAGCTAACGTGAAAACGTTAGAAACCTTAGGAACGGATGTATGGTACGTCTACCATTATACGTAGGATCCTAGATATAGCCAGTACGATGAGGTTGTCAGCCCCGGAAGTGGGTACTGGTCCCAAAGACGTGAACTATATCAGGATCATCGTGCGCTGCTGGCGGAAACTGGGGATAATCCCAAGGATAACTGGGGTTGAACCCAAGGATCTGCGGTGCTTTTGAAGATCTTTAACGATATGCTGAAGATACCTGAACTATCATAACTCAAATGGTTCGTGAGAAGAGGATGAAGGATACATGATCCTTATCCTTAGGTAAAAAGTAAGGAAATGTAATAGTTTTTTGGATAAGGACATTACCAGAGTAAGGATTACTGACATCACCGGGATCCTTCGAGGATACTTCAATGTAAGGATCACATGCTTGAAGGATCATGTTCACATGAAATATTTCTTTAGGTGAACAACATTCCAGGCTCTTGGTAACAAATTTCCTTCCATGGTTAGCAATCTGTATGCCCCCTTTCCTGCTTCAGCTTCAATCAAGTAAGGGCCTTCCCACTTTGGTGCTAACTTCCCGTCAGCAGGATTGATAGTGTTTTGGAATGCTTTTCTCAATACCATATCCCCGACTTGGAACTTCCTTATCCTGACATTTTTATTGTAAGCACCAGCCATTCTTTGTTGGTAGCTTGCCATCCTTATCCTAGCCAAATCCATGATTTCCTCAATAGTATCCAAATCCTGAGCTAGGATTGTAGCATTCTCTTCAGGATCACGAGCACTTGTTCTAGCAGTTGGGACCACCATCTCTGTTGGGATCACTGCTTCTGCCCCAAATACTAAAGAGAAAGGTGTTTGACCTGTGGCATTTTTGGGAGTTGTCCTATCAGCCCATAGCACATAAGGTAACTCCTCTGCCCATTTCCCCTTCTTGGATCCTAGCTTCTTCTTCAGATTGTTGATGATGATCTTGTTGGATGATTCTGCTTGACCATTGGCTTGTGGATGCACTGGTGTTGATGTTATCATCTTAATTCCCCAACTGTCACAAAAGTTAGTGGTTCTGCTCCCAATGAATTGGGAACCATTATCACATACAATTTCAGAGGGAATGCCAAATCTAGTTATGATGTTTCTTTTAATAAAGGATATAACTTCCTTTTCTCTGACTTGAGCAAAAGCTTCAGCTTCTATCCACTTAGAGAAGTAGTCGGTCATGGCGAGCATAAACACTTTTCCACCAGGTGCTTTAGGAAGCTTGCCAACTATATCCATTCCCCATCTCATGAATGGCCAAGAGGATGGTATTGGGTGTAGAAATTCAGCTGGCTGATGGAGGATATTGTTGTGTCTTTGACAAGGATCACACTTCTTAGCATATTCTACAGCATCCTTTTTCATAGTTGGCCAGTAGTATCCTGTTCTAAGGATCCTTGAGAATAATGCTCTGCCCCCGGTGTGGTTTCCACAATCTCCTTCATGGAAGTCTCTCAGTACTTCTTGAATTTCAGGATCCTCGATACATCTTAAATATGGTCCTGCAAGAGATCGTTTATATAATACATTTTTCAAAATTGTGAATTGAGATACCTTAATCCTGAAAGCTCTAGGATTTTCTCCCATCGGAATCTCCCCGTATTGCAAGTATCTCATGATTGGGGAGATCCATGATCCTGAATAAGATTGAGCTTCTTCACTAGGGATCACTGCAGTATCCTCTTCTATTTCCATGGCCACCTAATTTTCAATAGCAGGAGCCAGGATATGGATGATAGGGATACTTATATCTTCTGGAATCTTTAAGGATGATCCTAGGTTGGCCAATGCATCAGCTTCCGTGTTATCCTCCCTTGGTACCTGTGTTAAGCTGAGAGAGACAAAAGAGAGTGCCAATTCCTTGACTATCTCTAAATATTTGGTTAGTTTTTCTCCTTTAACAGCATAGGATCCATTAAAGTGATTGGTGATCAATAATGAGTCTACATATACTTTAAGATATTTCACCCCCATATCCTTAGCAATTTGCAAGCCAGCAATTAAGGCTTCATATTCAGCCTCATTGTTAGTTGCTTGGAACTCACAGGCTATGGAGTGGGGTATTATGTCCCCCTGTGGCGATTTTAGTAGTATCCCGAGCCCTGTGCCCTTGACATTTGAGGATCCATCAGTGTGTAGTATCCAAGGATCCTTGGTCTCATCCAGCTGCTGGACTTCCAATTCTGCTTCCTTTTGTAGATCACTACTGAAATCAGCCACAAAGTCAGCTAGTGCTTGGGATTTGATGGCTGTTCTTGGCTCATATCTTATATCATGGGCACTAAGCTTTACTGCCCACTTAGCCATTCTTCCAGACATCTCTGGTTTCCTGAGGACATTCTTAATTGGAAAGTTAGTTCTAACAACAATAGTATGGGTTTCAAAATAATGCCTTAACTTAGTTGATGCCATGATTAATGCAAGAATAAGTTTTTCGAGGTGTGAGTACCTGGATTCGGCATCAAGTAAACTCTTACTTACATAGTAGATAGGATATTGTGTACCTTCGTGATCCTTAACAAGGACAGCACTTACAGCGGTTGAGGATACCGCCAGATATAAGGATAACACATCTCCTTTTTCGGGTTTTGTTAATGCTGGTGCTGAGGACATATATTCTTTAAGGGCTTGTAAAGCATTCTCATGTTTCTCAGTCCATTCAAACTTCTTGTTCTTCCTTAGGATATCGTAAAATTCTTTACATTTTTCTGAGGATTTTGATATGAACCTGTTTAAAGCTGCTATCCTGCCTGTTAGCCTTTGCACATCCTTAGCATTGGCAGGGGATTTGATATTCAACAGTGCTTTAATTTGCTCCGGACTTGCTTCAATGCCCCTCTGAGTTACCATATATCCTAGGAATTTACCTGCCTTAACACCAAAGTGGCATTTTGAAGGATTCAGCTTCATGTTATAATTATCAAGGATATCAAACGCTTCTTCCAAATCCCTTAGGTGATTCTCAGCTTTCTTTGATTTGACTACCATATCATCTATGTATACTTCCATAGTTTGTCCAATTTGATCTTTGAACATCATATTCACCAGCCTTTGATATGTTGCACCTGCATTTCTTAATCCAAAAGGCATGGCAATATAACAATATAAACCGGTTGGGGTCATAAAGGCAGTATCCTCTTGGTCAGATGGTTCCATCTGAATTTGTTGGAATCCAGATGATGCATCCATAAAGGTCAACAGTTCATGCCCCGCTGTAGCATCCACCATGGAGTCAATGTGGGGTAATGGGAAAGGATCCTTGGGACATGCCTTATTCAGATCAGTGAAATCGACACATACCCTCCACTTTCCGTTTTTCTTCTGGACAACGACCACATTGGCTAACCATTTTGGATATTTTACCTCTCTGATCATACCTGCTCGAAGTAGTCTCTCTACTTCTTCTTGGATAATGGCATTCCTTTCTGGTGCAAACTTCCTCCTTTTTTGATGGATTGGTTTGATAGACCTGTCAATGCCAAGTTTATGAGTTATGATATCCTTAGATATACCTGTCATATCTTCGTGCTTCCATGCAAAGGTAGACTTTCTTCTTTTGAGGAAGGATATCATGTCTTCTTTCATCTTGCCAAGGATCCCTGATCCGATATAGATTTTTGATTCAGGATCACTAGGATCCAAGAGGATTTCGTCCACATCTTGTTCCCTTGCCTCCAAGACATTCCTCGGAGGATACTGTAATTGCTATTGCTCCCTTGGCTTCGAGGTTGGCTTCATGGATGAGGTATAACAATCCTTAGCTTCCTGCTGATCACTGTCGATCTTGATTATCCCCCATGGGCTAGGGAGTTTCACACATTGATGATAGGTGGATGGGACTGCTTTCATATCATGTATCCAGGGCCTGCCAAGGATAACGTTGCAACAAGATAAACAGTCAATAACACAAAATTTTTGATAATTATGTAATCCTTCCAGGTAGATTGGGAGTTTGATGTCCCCCAGAGTTTTCTTCGTTTCTCCACTGAATCCTACAAGCACGGAGGATCTTGGTGTGATGTCTGATTCTGGGATACCCATTTTCTTCAGAACATCAAGCTGGATAATGTTCACTGAGCTTCCTCCGTCGATAAGGATCCTGCGGACAAAATGGTTAGAGATAAAGAGAGTAATAACTAAACTATCATGATGAGGATCCTGGATGTTAATGCGATCATCCTCGTCAAACGTTATCGTCTTTCCTTCTGAGACACTTGATGTTCGAATAGGTCTCTCTCCATTATCCATTTTTGCTTCCTTTGCATGCTTTTTGGCCGCCGAGAAGGATGTACCACAGATGTCTGATCCTCCGGAAATAAAGTTGATCACTTGTGCATTCGCCGGAGGGGCTGGAGCCTTTTCAGGGATCCTTTCAGGATCCTGAGTCCTTTGCTTTTTTCTTCCCAACAATTCTATTAGATGCCCCTTGCTTAACAGATATCCAATTTCTTTTCTTAAAGCTATGCATTCTTCAGTTAGATGCCCGAAATCCTCATGGTATGCACACCATTTTGACTTGTCTTTAGTCCCGGATGGTTTATCATTCTTCCTGGGCCACCTAGCTTTTTCTCCTAGATTCTGCATTGCAAGGATTAGTTCATGATTATCAACAGAAAAACAATATTCGGAGATTGGAGGATAATCTTCATCATCCTCTTCTTGGTCAACAGCATGCACATTCTGGTTGTCATTTCTATGGTAGGATTTGAATTTATTGTTCTTGAAGGAGGATCCTTGCTTCTCCTGCTTTGAGGATCCTACTTGTCTCTCTTGGTCCTCTTGTCATCCTCTAGCCGGATGAACCTGAGTGCCCGAGTTCTTACTTCATCTAGATTCCTGCATGGTGTCATAACAAGATCATCATAGAATAATGAATCCTTAAGCAGTCCCATTTTAAAGGCTTCAACAGCCGTAGCCATATCCAAGTTGGGAATGTCCAAGGATTCTTTACTGAATTTAGTTATATAATCCCTTAATGATTCATTATGACTTTGAGTTACCCTATATAAATCACTAGTTAATCTCTCAAATTTTCTACTACAAGAGAATTGGTTATTGAATAAATTAACTAAATTAGCAAATGAAGTAATAGAGTAAGGGGGAAGACTTAGCAGCCATTTAAGAGCTGATCCAGTAAGAGTGGATCCAAATCCTTTACATAGGCATGCTTCCTTTAACTTTTCCGGGATTGGATTGATCTCCATCCTCTCCCAGTATTGTGCTATGTGCTCCTCAGGATCCGTTGTACCATCATACAGCTTCATAGTAGGGATATGGAACCTTTTGGGTACCTCTGCATCACAAATTGGTGGTGCAAAGCGAGATACCTTATGGCTTCCATCTGCAATCTCTGGGATAGGCTTGACTACCCCTGGAACACTTGAGATCATATCTTTTAGCTTTTGCAACTCCCTGACCATAGCATGATTGATACCTGTATCCTGCATGAATCCATGGTTAGTGGTAAGATAATTATTTAAAGTGTTACCTCCCATTGAGTTCAAGTTAGGAACATTGGGTGTGAATCCATATTGCTGGGATTCTGGGATAACGGAGGGACCAGTGGAAGCAATGGTCTGTATTGGAATGAAGTCCCCTTGATGGACATCTAGACTTCCTGTTTGCAAACTTTTTAGGGATCCTGGCATCTGGAAGGATCCTGGTATCTGGGTTGATCCTGGAATGAAGGAGGATCCTTGAACCTGGGACGATCCTGGAACAAAGAAGGATCCTTGAACCTGGGATGATCCTGGAACAAAGGAGGATCCTTGACCCTGGGATGATCCTGGAACAAAGTAGGATCCTTGAAACTGCTGTGCTCCCGGATAGGCTCCTGAATTCATGAAAGATCCCATATGCTGGGGATAGGATCCTGCCGGCTGAAAGTGTGAGCCTGATGCCTGAGTCATTGCTGCCGATCCGAGGTGCAATCCTCTTGATTCTCCCATAATTTGCACGTCTGGGACTCCCGATGGCTGAGAAGTGATCATTGGAGTATCAAAGCTCAGGGATTTGGGCATCAGTGGGGAATGATCCTCTGCCGCTGTCTTTTGCCTTTTGAGGTCTCCAATTTCCCTGAGGATCCTGTCATTAGTTTCATCCTGCCGCTGCATACGATCCTTCATCTGCAAAATCAAAGCAAACACATCACTAGTACTGGGAACAGAAGAATTCATAGCAGAAGAAGATGGAGGTTTAGAGAAGGTAGGATTTGGTCTCTTCTCAGCATTTTTCTGGGATCCTGCCGGTGGTGGAGGCAGAGTGTTCTGGGACGAGGTGACTGCAGACATCGCCGTGGACGTATTCTTCAATGATGAAGCCATGTAACTCTTTGAAATGATTTCGAACAAAAGGTTTTCTTATGAATGAAGCACCAATTGCCCCACGGTGGGCGCCAAACTGTTTTGGTCAAAAATCACACAAGGATAATGCAACCAAACTCTAAGTAAACGGGGAATGATGCTTGGTTTGTTGGAAAAGTTAAGGATCACTTTGATAAGAAATATGCAAATGACACAAGGATTTATACGAGGAAAAAGCCCTTGATCAATGAATGATCTCCGGCATAAAAAACCTCGGGTGATGGCAACCCGATCACCAACTTCAATATATCAAAAATATGGTTACAACTTCGGATGATAATGAGCTGAGTACAAGGATCACTTTCGTAATGTGTGTCTAAGCGTGTGAGAATTGTGTCGTGTGTTCTTCCGAATGGGGAAGAGTGTTATATATACAAGTGTAGGTGACCTATTTTAGGTAAAAAGACTAATAATCAGCTCATTACCCCTTTAGAAATAAAAGTAAATCTAGCCTAAATTGTCGCCCTTAAATCATGCCAAGTTTCCATATCCTTTGCAACGTCCATCTCCGATTAAGCACATGCTATAATTGTAAAGACGCGTCCTTTGATTGTGATGCTAAGAGCGGATCCTGCTAGATGTTCCTGCAAAACAACATTTAATTCAATGAAGGTAACTGTTAGCATGAGGATCCTGGGATGGTCCATGATCCTGATCCTGAAGTCCTGCTGAGGATCACTATCTGCTAAAGAAACAAGGATCACTGGTTAGGATCACATGTAAGGATCATGTATCACAAAAATCCAGCCCTAACAATTGCCCCCAAAATATAAGGAGTTTATTGTAAATTAACGAGTTATATTTTGCTTTGATCTTATCTGCAACGGGCGACTCGGATAACTAGCCGTTATAACCGGACTAGCCGTTGCAACATTTACGTCACTGAAGTGACATCCCTGCAAATCATGATTATAAATAGGAGATAGGGTTAGGATCAACCTTTACGTCACTGAAGTGACATCCCTACAGGATATAGTGGTTCAGCTGGTTGATGCAATATGTTACTATGCCTCTGACATGCATCACATCTTCGAGCATATTCTGCAGCATCTTTTCTCATTGTTGGCCAATAATATCCTGTCCTCAACACTTTTGAAAATAATGACCTGCCCCCGGTATGGTTACCACAATCCCCTTCATGTATATCCTGAAGTACTTCTTTGGCTTCAGGATCCTTCAAGCATCTCAAGTATGGTCCTGCAAGGGATTTCTTGTATAAAATATTATTTATAATAGTGAATCGTGATACCTTCATCCTAAATGCCTTAGGATTTTCATTTTCGGGGATATGTCCTTCCTTGAGATATCTCATAATTGGAGTTGTCCAGGATTTAGGATCCTCTTCAGGATACACCACTTCAGGATCTTGAATACCTGCTACTTCCTTATGCTGAGGATCCGTTGCAGGATACAGGATATGTAATATCGGTATTGGGATTCCTTCCGGTATCCTGATTGATGATCCCAAATTTGCCAATGCATCTGCTTCAGCGTTATCCTCTCTTGGTACCTGTTCAAGCGTAAAAACATCGAAATATCCTGCTAATTTTTTAAGAATACCGAGGTATTCCATTAGTTTCTCACCCTTGACAGCATAGGATCCATTAAAATGATTAGTAATTAACAAAGAATCAACATATACTTGCAAATTCTTGATATTCATACTCTTAGCCAATTCTAATCCTGCAATTAAAGCTTCATATTCTGCCTCATTATTAGTAGCAGGGAATTCACATCTAACAGGCTGGGGTATTATGTCCCCCTGTGGCGATTTTAGTAGTATTCCTAATCCTACTCCTCTTACATTAGATGCACCATCGGTATATAATGTCCAGGATCCTGAGGATTCTCCAAACTGTTGAACTTCTAGGTCTACCTCATCCTGAATGTCACTACTAAAATCAGCCATAAAGTCAGCTAAAGCCTGAGACTTTATGGCATTTCTAGGTTCATATACTAAATCATAGGCACTTAATTTTACTGACCACTTAGCCATTCTACCTGACATTTCTGGTTTCCTAAGCACATTTTTAACAGGATAATTAGTTTTAACATGAATCCTATGTGTTTCAAAATAATGTCTAAGCTTTGTTGATGCCATTACTAGAGCCAGTATTAGTTTTTCTAGGTGAGAATATCTAGTTTCAGCATTTAACAAACTTTTGCTAACATAATAAACAGGATACTGCTGACCTTCGTGATCCTTTACGAGTACTGCACTTACTGCATTCCCTGATACTGCCAGATACAAGGATAATGGTGAACATCCTCAGGCTTCATCAATAGAGGTGCGGTTGAGAGATACTGCTTCAAATCCTGCAGGGCTGCTTCATGCTTCTCACCGCATTCAAATTTCTTGTTCTTCTTCAGGATATCATAAAAGTCTTTGCATTTTTCTGAGGATCTTGAGATAAACCTGTTTAAAGCTGCTACTCGGCCTGTCAATCTTTGTACGTCCTTCATATTTGAGGGTGATTTTATATCCAGGATAGCTTTGATCTGTTCTGGGCTTGCTTCTATTCCTCTTTTGGTTACCATATATCCTAGAAATTTTCCTGCCCCCACTCCAAAATGGCACTTAGCAGGGTTTAGCTTCATGTTATACTTGTCCAGGATATCAAATGCTTCCTTAATATCCTGGAGGTGATCCTGAGCTTTCTTTGATTTTACCACCATATCGTCAATGTACACCTCCATGGTGTCCCCCAGTTTGTCTTTGAACATCATGTTTACCAATCTTTGGTATGTTGCACCTGCATTTTTCAAACCAAAAGGCATAGCTGTATAACAATAAATACCTGTTGGTGTCATAAAGGCAGTATCCTCCTGGTCAGAAGGCTCCATTTGGATCTGTTGAAATCCTAAGGATGCGTCCATGAAGGTCAGCATTTCATGCCCGGCAGTGGCATCTACCATTGCATCAATGTGGGGGAGAGGAAATGGGTCTTTAGGACAAGCTTTGTTCAAGTCTGTGTAGTCTACACAAACTCTCCATTTCCCATTTTTCTTCTGTACCACAACCACGTTTGCTAGCCACCTCGGGAACTTAACTTCTCTGATCATCCTGGACTTCAATAATCTCTCAACTTCCTCTTGGATAATTGCATTCCGCTCAGGGGCGAATTTTCTTCTCTTTTGTTGTATAGGCTTGAATGACCTGTCAATTCCAAGCTTGTGAGTAATAATGTCTTTAGATATACCTGTCATATCTTCATGCTTCCATGCAAACGTTGACATCCTGCATTTCAAAAAGTTAATTAATTGTTCTTCAATATCCTGAGGGATATTGGTTCCCACGAGCACCGAAATATCGGGATTATCCTGGTCCAGGATAATTTTCTTCACATCCTGCTCCGGATCCTCCACGATATCCTGGGCCCGCATCTTTAATTGCTATGCTGCACTAGGTTTGGTTGAGGATTTCATCGAGGATGAGTAGCATTCTTTCGCCTCCTGCTGATCACTGTCGATCTTGACAACCCCCCAAGGGGTAGGGATCTTGATGCATTGGTGATACGTTGATGGAACGGCCTTCATATCGTGGATCCAAGGTCTTCCTAGGATGATGTTATAGCATGATAGAGAATCCATCACACAAAAACGTTGCATCTTGTTGACTCCTTCAACATATACTGGCAGCCTTATCTCTCCCACTGTGTTCCTAGCTTCTCCACTGAAACCAACGAGCACAGTAGACTTCGAAGTGATATCCATCGGAGACACATTCATCCTGTTCAGAGTCTCCAGTTGTATTATGTTGACGGAGCTGCCATTATCAACCAATATCCTGCGTACAAAATGGTTAGCCACATATAATGTTATTACCAGAGCATCATGGTGAGGATCCTGGACAGTATCCCTATCATCTGCATCAAAAGTGATCACTTTGTCAGTTGTGAGCGTAGTCATCCTGATAGGTTTGTCTCCCCTCTCGGCCTTAGCTTCCTTTGCATGTCTCTTGGCCGCCGAATACGAAGTTCCGCAAATGTCGGATCCTCCTGAAATGAAGTTGATTATCTTGGCATCGGCGGGAGGTGATGCCGCTCGCTCAGGATCCTTCTCAGTATCCTGACCCTTATTCTTCTTCTTCCCTAAGAGATCTTTCAAATATCCCTTGCTTAGAAGGTAGCTGATTTCTTTCCTCAGAGCGATGCAGTCCTCAGTCATATGTCCAAAATCTTCATGGAAAGCACACCATTTTGACTTGTCTTTCCAATCTGCTTTTTGTTGATTCTTCCGAGGCCACCTGGCTTTATCTCCCAAACCCTGCATAGCATACATTAGTTCAGGTATATTAACAGAAAAACAATATTCAGATAATTCAGGATATTCTTCAGGATCCTCGTCTTCAACAGCATTCACTCTCTTGTTATCATTTCTGCCATATGGCTTAGAGCGATATGGTCTATATGAGGATTTTGATTTCCTGTTAGTCGATTCATATGTCGAGGATGCATTCATCTTTTCTTGCATTTTTCTGTCATCCTCTAACCGAATATATCTTAGAGCCCTGTTCCGGGCTTCATCCAGGTTCCTGCATGGGTTCATTACAAGGTCTTGATAGAATTGAGAATCCTTTTACAGCCCCATCTTGAAAGCTTGCACAGCCGTTGCAACATCAAGATGAGGAATGTCTAGTGATTCCCGGCTGAACTTGTTCACATAATCCCTAAGGGATTCCTGAGGCCCTTGTGTTATCCTGTAGAGATCACTTGTTAATTTTTCAAAGCTTCTACTACAAGAAAATTGACTATTAAATAAATTTACTAAGTGAGCAAAAGATGTAATCGAATGTGGAGGAACATTTAGGAGCTGTTTTGGTCAAAAATCACACAAGGATAATGCAACCAAACTCTAAGTAAACGGGGAATGATGCTTGGTTTGTTGGAAAAGTTAAGGATCACTTTGATAAGAAATATGCAAATGACATAAGGATTTATACGAGGAAAAAGCCCTTGATCAATGAATGATCTCCGGCATAAAAAACCTCGGGTGATGGCAACTACCGATCACCAACTTCAATATATCAAAATATGGTTACAACTTCGGATGATAATGAGCTGAGTACAAGGATCACTTTCGTAATGTGTGTCTAAGCGTGTGAGAATTGTGTCGTGTGTTCTTCCGAATGGGGAAGAGTGTTATATATACAAGTGTAGGTGACCTATTTTAGGTAAAAAGACTAATAATCAGCTCATTACCCCTTTAGAAATAAAAGTAAATCTAGCCTAAATTGTCGCCCTTAAATCATGCCAAGTTTCCATATCCTTTGCAACGTCCATCTCTGATTAAGCACATGCTATAATTGTAAAGACGCGTCCTTTGATCGTGATGCTAAGAGCGGATCCTGCTAGATGTTCCTGCAAAATATCATTTAATTCGATGAAGGTAACTGTTAGCATGAGGATCCTATAATGGTCCATGATCCTGATCCTGAAGTCCTGCTGAGTGTTTTGGTCAAAAATCACACAAGGATAATGTAACCAAACTTTATGTAAATGGGGTATGATGCTTGGTTAGCTATGAAAGTAAAGGATCACTTCTGTGATAAAGATGCAAAGACACAATGATTTATACGAGGAAAAAGCCCTTGATCAATGTATGATCTCCGGCATAAAAAACCTCGGGTGATGGCAACTACCGATCACCAATTTCAATATAACAAAAATGTAGTTACAACTTCGGATGATAATGAGCTGAGTACAAGGATCACTGAGTGTCTAAGTGTTGAGAGTTGTGTCGTATGTTGTGTGTGTTCTTCCGAATGAGGAAGATGGGTATTTATACATGTGTAGGTAACTTATTTTAGGTAGATAGACCACTAATCAGCTCATTACCCCTTTAGAAATAAAGATAATCTAGCCTAAATTGCTGCCCTTAGATCAAGCCATGTTTCCATATCCGGCACAACGTTCATCTTCAATTCAGCTCTTGCCATATTTGTAAAAGCGCGTCCCTGGATCATGATATGTAGGGCATATCCTGCTAGATATTCCTGCAAAATAATATTGTAGTAATCGAAAATGACCGTTAGTAAAAGGATCACCTCAATGTCCCGTGATCCTGATCCTGAGGTCCGGCTGAGGATCACTGCCTGCCAAAGAAATAAGGATCACTGGTTAGGATCACGTATAAGGATCATTCATAGTAAAAATCCAGCCCTAACAATTGCCCCCAAAATATAAGGAGTTAATTGTAAATAGATGAGTTATATTTTGTTTTGAGCTTATCTCTAACGGACGATTCCGGGTTACTAGCCGTTACATATGGACTAGCCGTTGTGATATTTACGTCACTGATGTGACGATCCCTGCAAATCATCATTATAAATAGGAGATAGGGTTAGGATCATTTTGTATTTAAATTCGAAGTATCTCCCTTTATAACCATCATTGAAGACTCTTGATCAGGTATCATCCTCCTCTTTCTCTTCTTTGCTCTGTTCTTTCTTGCTTTTCTTCTGTTCTTTGTCTCGAACATGCTTCTTCGGAATTCACCGCACAAAGGCTCTAAGAAGGATAGTCCCTTGAAAAGCCAGGGGATTATCAAGGATTCTCCTATGGAGAGATGCTGTTTTACCGATATCCAAATAGACAAGATTCGCCATTGTTTCCCAGCGAATGTTGTTTTCAAACCCTTTGATCCTACTGCTCTGAGTGATTTTGTTTCGGACACTTGGGTGGCCTTTCCTGCTACTCCTTTCCTCATCGGGTATTCATATCCTTTTCCGACATTTACCCAATCTTTCTTTTCTCTGACCGGCATCTCATTTATCCAAGCTATGCCGATGATCTGGAGGGTTCTATATACCTTCGAGAGGATCATCGAGCAAGAAGGGATTGATTTGGGGATGTCAGAGTTAGCTGAACTTTATGATCTCACCACCTTTGGTTCTCACCGGTACTTGTTGAAACGGAAAGCTGGGGAGGATCATCCAATCTTCAAGGTTACCAAGAATGATACCAACTGGAAACGTCGATTTTTCTTTGTTAAGAGGGATTCCATCCCGGATGGAAAGGATCTGCCCAAGGAATGGGCCACTCATGGTAGGGTAGAGGATCCTTGAAGGATCACTATCAGTCCTGTCTCTTATGATGAGGATCACTGATGTCTTTTCTTTTTTGCAGCTATCTCTGTTGCTCACTTAAAGTTGACCCCTGCTGCCAAAGAAAGAGTGTTAGCCTTCAAGAAGCTTAATCCTGAAGTCAGAAGCTTCCAAATCATTATCCAAGATTCTCAAGAGATATCCTCTGCATCTGCCACAATGTCAAGTAAGTATCCTCATAGAAAATAAGTTTTATGTGAAAGTATTTAATTTAACAAGGGAACTTATCTTGTTTTTGAATTGTGTAGGTGCCGGAAAGTCTGCCAGGTCTGTTTAAATCTGCCTCCATGTTTGGGATAAGTGACCTTGCCAATGTCACGTCTTCTAAGAAGAAGAAGGCTCCTGCTGCCAGCCCTTCAGTCTCAGCCCCTAAAGCACCTGCCCGAGGCAAAGGGAAAAAGAGGAAGGCTTCAGATGACCTCCAAGGATTTCCTCTTCTCCGTCAGCAATTCCTTGACTATTTTGATGAGGTTAGGATCACTGCCCCTGTTAATTGTCTTCGACAAGTCCGAGGATCACATGTGTCTGATGTTGCTTTCCTGTTGTCTTCTTTAGAAATTCTCCGAAATGGAGACTTACGTCAATCAGGTTGAGGATCAGGATCGTCAAATTGCTGA